>NC_057806.1:562085408-562385408 GCF_018294505.1 Triticum aestivum
CCTTGTAAGCAGAAGAGCAAAGGTGGCAGTGGATCTTCCCACCCACCCAACCCTGGCTTTCAGAACAAGACTTCGTCTCAAGCTCCAAGATCAAGTGCTCCGTATCACCGTCCGCTCTCGGAGGTCACGTGCAACAAGTGCCAACAGAAGGGTCACTATGCCAACAAATGCTTCAATCAGAGGCGTCTCCCTCCTCCTCCTCCTGTGAGATCGGAAAGTACAACTGTGGTCAAGCATAATCCCAAGCACGCCAAGGTCAAATTGATGAATGCAGCTCAGGCAGAGGACTCGTCAGATGTCATCATGGGTAACCTTCCTGTTAACGATATTCCAGCTAAAGTACTTTTTGACTCTGGTGCATCGCATTCCTTCATGTCATTCCCATTTGCATCGGAGAACAATTTTGGTACTAAGGCATTACCTAGAGCATTGCAAGTTGTTTCCCCGGTTAAGCGTCTGAGTTCTAGCATGATGGTTCCGGATATTTCTA
The DNA here is from genome assembly GCF_018294505.1 of Triticum aestivum. Lineage (NCBI taxonomy): Eukaryota > Viridiplantae > Streptophyta > Magnoliopsida > Poales > Poaceae > Triticum > Triticum aestivum. The sequence continues at coordinate 562,085,899 of NC_057806.1, forward strand.
TCATGATGGGTGATTTCATGTTTCTGGCTTCTCCAATGGTCCTTGGTAACTCGGATATTGATCTTATTCTTGGAATGGACTAGCTTTCTAAGCACAAGGCTCAGCTTGATTGTGCAGCCAGGCAGATTCAATTGACTCATTCGTCTGAGGATGTAATTGTCTTTGCTGCTCGGGATAATACCATCCGTCTGTTTTATCTCAATGAGAAGGGTGAACTGGATGCCATCTGTCAAATTCCAGTCGTTTGCGAATATCAAGATGTGTTTCCAGAAGAGCTTCCAGGAATGCCTCCGCACCGGCCAGTTGAATTCGTTATCGATCTTGAGCCGGGCACGGAACCTGTTTGCAAACGTCCTTACAAGCTTGGACCTGAAGATTTGAAGGAGCTGAAGAAGCAACTCGATATTCAAGAGCGTATGGGTCTCATACGACCTAGTTCTTCTCCGTGGGGCTGTGGAGTTCTTTTTGTGAAGAAGAAGGATGGAACGGACTGACTTTGTGTTGACTACCGTCCATTGAACAAGAAGACTATAAAGAACAAGTACCCACATCCCAACATCAACGAGCTGTTTGAACAACTCAAAGGTGCTCAAGTATTCTCCAAGCTTGATCTTCGTATGGGCTATCACCAGATCCGAATTCGTCAGCAAGATATCCCCAAGACGGCGTTCAGAACAAGCTATGGTTCATATGAATACACTGTCATGTATTTTGGCCTCGTCAACGCTCCGCCGACTTTCTCTCGCATGATGAACTTCATTTTCAACGCCTACATAAATGACTTCGTCTTGGTCTACCTCGATGACATTTTGGTCTTTTCCAAGAACAAGGAAGATGATGCCAAGCACTTGCGTTTGGTACTCGACAAGCTCAGAGAACATCAGTTCTACGCCAAGTTTTCAAAGTGCGAGTTTTGGCTCGATGAGGTTCTCTATCTTGGGTATATCATCTCTGCCAAGGGCATAGTGGTGAATCCTGAGAAGGTGTCTGCAATTGTGAATTGGGAACCACCTCAGAACGTGAAGCAACTCCGCAGCTTCCTTGGTCTCGCAAGCTACTGTCGAAGGTTCGTTGAGAACTTTTCAAAGATCGCAAAGCCGCTTTCCAACCTTCTCCAGAAGCACGTCAAGTACGTTTGGTCTCCTGAATGTGACATCGCTTTCAACACCTTGAAAGAGAAATTAGTCACTGCTCTAGTTCTGACTCCTCCTGATGAATCCAAACCGTTCGAGGTCTTTTGTGATGACTCTCTTCAAGGTCTTGGTGCAGTGTTGATGCAAGAGAAGAAAGTTGTGGCTTATACCTCTCGCCAGTTGAAGCCCAACGAGAAGAACTACCCCACTCATGACCTCGAGTTGGCGGCAGTTGTGCATGCTCTTTTGACTTGGAGACATCTCTTATTGGGAAGAAAAGTGGACATCTTCACTGACCACAAGAGTCTCAAGTACATCTTCACTCAGCCTAATCTCAACCTCAGGCAGACTCATTGGGTCTAAATGATTCAAGAGTATAATCCGAGTATCGAATATACTCTAGGCAAGGCCAATGTAATTGCTGACGCATTGAGCAGGAAGGCTTACTGCAACAGTCTGATTCTCAAGCCTTACCAACCCGAGCTTTGTGAAGCTTTCCGCAAACTCAACCTGCAAGTTGTTCCTCAAGGTTTCCTCGCCAACCTTCAAGTCTCTCCTACTTTGGAAGATCAGATTCGCGAGGCTCAACTTCTTGATGCTATGGTGAAGAAGGTGAAGATTGGGATTGCCAAGAGTCAACCCAAGTACAAGTGCTATCGTCTTGATGACAAGGATACTCTCTTCTTCGAGGATCGCATTGTTGTGCCTAAAGGTGACCTTCGTAAAGTCATTATGAACGAGGCTCACAATTCACTCCTCTCTATCCACCCTAGAAGTACAAAGATGTACCAGGATCTCAAGCAGGCGTATTGGTGGACTCGAATGAAGCGCGAGATTGCTCAGTTCGTGAATGAATGTGATGTCTGCAGAAGAGTGAAGGCAGAACACCAACGACCAGCTGGTCTCCTCCAACCTCTTGCCATTCCAGAATGGAAGTTTGACCACATTGAGATGGACTTCGTGACGGGATTTCCAAAGTCCAAGCGTGGCAATGATGCTATATTCGTTGTCATCGACAAACTCACTAAAGTGGCTCATTTCCTGCCTATCAAAGAGTCTATCACTGCAGCTCAATTGGCGGAGCTGTATACCTCTCGGATTGTCTCTCTGCACGACATTCCACAGTTGATCTCTTCAGACCGTGGCAGCATCTTTACCTCCAAGTTTTGGGATTCTTTTCAGAAGGCCATGGGCACCAACATCCGGTTCATCACAACTTTTCATCCTCAAACTAGCGGCTGAGTCGAGCGTGTCAATCAGATTCTCGAAGATATGCTCAGGTCTTGCGCTATCTCTTTCGGTATGAAGTGGGAAGATTGTCTTCCATATGCCGAGTTCTCCTACAACAACAGCTTTCAAGCGAGTTCGGGCAAGGCCCCATTTGAAATTCTCTATGCCAGGAAGTGTTGTACTCCTCTTAACTGGCCAGAGACCGGTGAACGTCAACTTCTTGGAAATGACTTGATCACAGAGGCAGAAGAGATGTGCAAAGTCATTCGTGATAACCTCAAAGCAGCGCAATCGCGCCAGAAGAGCTACTATGATAGTAAGCATCATGATTTGACTTTCGAGATCGGAGACCATGTTTACCTACGCGTCTCTCCAATGAAAGCTACTCGTCGCTTCGGTATCAAAGGGAAGCTTGCCCCTAGATACATGGGTCCCTCCAAGATCGTCAGCAAGAGAGGCGATCTCGCCTATCAAATCGAGCTTCCTTCCAACTTTGCAAATGTGCACGATGTGTTCCATGTCTCTCAGCTATGCAAGTGCTTCAAGACTCCTAACCGCACCGTCAACTTTGAAGACATTGATCTCCAAGAAGACCTTTCTTATCATGAGCACCCAGTTGCTATTCTTGAAGAAACTGAGCGCAAGACTCGCAATAAGTCAATCAAATTCCTCAAAGTCAAGTGGTCACACCATTCCGACCGTGAAGCCACCTGGGAACGCGAGGATCACCTCCGTTCTGAGTACCCGGCGTTTTTCCAGTTCTAGATCTCGGGACGAGATCCTTTCATAGTGGTGGAGTGTTGTAACACCCTGGATGTAATTTACCTTATATGTATCCCAACTCTTGCCGTTTCCAGCACTAAGTTATTTTATTTTCCTCGGGTTCGGGTTTTGTCTCCGTGTGTTGTTGCCTTTGTCATGCATCTCATATCATGTCATCATGTGCATTGCATTTGCATACATGTTCGTCTCATGCATCCGAGCATTTTCCCCGTTGTCCATTTTGCATTCCGGCGCTCCTATCTCCTCCGGTGGTCCTTTCTACCTCTTTTCATGTGTGGGGGTTAAACATTTCCGGATTGGACCGAGACTTGCCAAGCGGCCTTGGTTTACTACCGGTAGACCGCCTATCAAGTTTCGTGCCATTTGGACTTCGTTTGATACTCCAGCGGTTAACCGAGGGACCAAGAAGGCCTCGTTTGTGTTGAAGCCCAACACCCTTCTAATTTGGTCCAAAACCCACCAAAACCCTCTCCATCATCTAGAGCGTTTGATCACGATCGCGTGGCTGAAAACCGTGCTCAATATGGAGCCTCCTAGCTCCTCCTACCTATAAAATAGCATCACCCCCGAAATTTTCGGGTCATTCCACCCCCTAACCCTAGCCCCGCTCCTCTCCGCGTGGCTGGACACGTCCGCCGGCCGCCGGACACACCGCCGCCACCACTTCGGGGCTGCCATGTGGCCCTACGCCGCCTCCCACCGCTCCGGCCTGGGAGGCCCAAGTCGGGCCCCCGTGAGGCCGCGCGCCCCGCGCCTTCACCCGCGAACCCCGCCGCCGTTTTCCTCCCGTCCGACCGCCCGACGGCCCGGTGCCGCCGCCCGCCATCCCCGGCCACCGAGCTCCGCCGAGCTCCGGTGACCTCGCCGCCCATCGCGCGGCCGCGCCGCCCCTGCCTCCGCCGACCTCCGCCGCGCCTCCTCACCGGGGTCACCTCGTCGCCGGCCCCAGCGACCTCCTCCTCCGGCCAGCTCCCTCAACTCCGGCCTCCCTCGCTACTCCAATGAACAGTGAATCCGGCGACCTCCTCGATCCGCGCGCTGGCCAGATCTGGATCTGAGAGGGTTGACTTTTTCCTAGAGAACCCTAATTTTTTGCATTCTTGCACATGCTATAACTTTGCACCCGTAGCTCTGATATGCGCGTGTAGCATATCAAAATGTTCTTCTCAACGAGTACATCATTTCATATCATTGCATCATTTTCATTTGAGCTCATCTTGATGCCCGAAATGCTGTTGGAAGAGGGCTATGTGATAGATTTGCCAGATCTGTTTCATCATTTAGATATTTGTCTTTTTTGCCATGATTAATGTGTGCATGCTATGCTCCTGAGCTCTACATGAGTTTTGTAATATGCCATGCCATCTTTACAGACGTTCTTACCATGTATTTTTGTGATATGTGTGGTGACTAGCACAACCTTGCAAAGTAGCGTAATCGGTAATGCTGATTTCAGGGACTTAGAATTTCACAAAGTCCTTGTTCTGTTTTTGTTGGTATGCCATATGTTCATGTTGTTTCGTAGTGATCCGTGCCTCTTTTGAGGATGATCAGTAAGGATGTTTTGTTAACCTTGTGGCTCTCTATCCATCCATGTATTTTTTTGCATTTATGGAGCAACCTAGCTTGAGTCAATCGAGCTCTACTTTTGCTATATCGTGAATCCTGGCAGATTGTTGACATGTTAGCGATTTTGCCAAGGATGTTGCTATTGTTCCGTGCATGCTATGTTGTTGTTCTTGCCATGCCTAGCTTCTATGATATTTATTGTTGATGGGTGTATTCTTAGTTTGTAATGCCATGCTTTGTAGTGAGTGCATTGAGCTCGTAAACATGCCTACTCGTTAAATGATTTGCATGCTCCAGTTTTTCGCTAAGTCTGAGATCTGTTTATGTTTTTGCCATGTTCACATGCTTGCAATTATATTTTCTGATCTATTTTGGCTCAAGGTCGCTAAGGGACTTTTGTTAAGTGCTTTGAGTAACTTCATGCCATGCCTTGATTGGCCATGTTAAGTTCCTGTAGCATGTAGTTTTCATGCTCTAAAGTGTGCTTCCTGATGTTAAATTCCAGACTTGTTAATTTCACTAAGTCTGAAACCTGTTATCATTTGCACTTTTGCCATGCTTGTTTGAACCTGTTAATGGATGAATTAGCCGTAGCTCAGTGTTCATCTTTTGTCAAGCATCATGAGTGGATCCCTGGCATGTATTTTTTTGTCATGTTTGAGTTTTGTAGCATATTTAACTTGACGCATTTAGATGGCTACTTGCTAATTATCGCAGACCGGTGCCATATTTGTTTTGATTGCCATTTCCAAACCGTGCATCCGATTCCGGTGATCTTTATATCGATTTCAACCGAAATCACCTCACCTTTCCAGTGGCACTCTTGGATTTCCAATTTGAGGCCAGGTTCAATCATTCCTTGTCAAATCTTGCATATGCATCACATATCGCATCCCGCATAGCATACCATGTTTGCATCATGTTGTTTGAGCATTGCACGTGGTTGATTGTGTTCTGTTTGCTTGTTGTTCTTGTTTGGGTAGAGCCGGGAGACGATTTCGTGAACGAGGAGCCCGTTGAGTTCACTTACGAGGATCAAGTCAAGTCTGACAACTTTGCAGGCAAGATGATCATACCCTCGAAATCACTTCTATCTTTGCTTGCTAGATGCTCGCTCTTTTGCTATGCCTATGCTACGATACCTACCACTTCCTTATCATGCCTCCCAAATTGCCATGTCAAACCTCTAACCCACCATGTCCTAGCAAACCGTTGATTGGCTATGTTACCGCTTTGCTCAGCCCCTCTTATAGCGTTGCTAGTTGCAGGTGAAGATTGGAGATCGTTCCTTGTTGGAACATTGTTTATTGTTGGGATATCACCATATTATCTTGTTATCTTAATGCACCTATATACTTGGTAAAGGGTGGAAGGCTCGGCCTTTTGCCTAGTGTTTTGTTCCACTCTTGCCGCCCTAGTTTCCGTCATATCGGTGTTATGTTCCCGGATTTTGCGTTCCTTACACGGTTGGGTTATAATGGGAACCCCTTGATAGTTCGCCTTGAATAAAACTCCTCCAGCAATGCCCAACCTTGGTTTTACCATTTGCCACCTAGCCTCTTTTTCCCTTGGGTTTCCGGAGCCCAAGGGTCATCTTTATTTAAACCCCCCTGGGCCAGTGCTCCTCTGAGTGTTGGTCCGACTGAGCTGCCTGCGGGGCCACCTCGGGGAAACTTGAGGGTTGGTTTTACTCATAGCTAGTCTCATCTGAGTGTGCTCTGAGAACGAGACATGTACAGCTCCTATCGAGATTTGTCGGCACATTTGGGCGGTGTTGCTGGACTTGTTTTACCATTGTCCAGGATGTCTTGTAAAACCGAGATGCCGAGTCTGATCGGAATGTCTCGGGAGAAGGAATATCCTTCGTTGACTGTGAGAGCTTGTGATGGGCTAAGTTGGGACTCCCCTGCAGGAATTATTTAATGTCCGGTTGTAGATGACATGAAACTTAACTTAATTAAAATGAATCAACCATGTGTGTTACCGTGATGGTCACTTCTCGGCCGAGTCCGGGAAGTGAACACGGTGTTGGGGTAATGCTTGACGTAGGTTGTTCTAGGATCACTTCTTGATCATAGTTGTTCGATCGTGCTTTGCCTTCTCTTCTCGCTCTCTTTTGCGAATGTTAGCCACCATATATGCTAGTCGCTTGCTGCAGCTCCACATCATACCTTTGCCTTACCTATAAGCTTAAATAGTCTTGATCGCGAGGGTGCGAGATTGCTGAGTCCCCGTGACTCACAGTTTACTTCCAAAACCAGATGCAGGGACTGATGATACCGCTCCAGACGATGCGCTTGAGCTCAAGTGGGAGTTCGATGAAGACTCTCGCCGTTACTATGTGTCTTTCCCAGATGATCAGTAGTGGTGCCAAGTTGGGGCGATCGGGGACTTTGTCGCATGTGGGGGTTGATCTTTATTTTGGTACCGTAGTCGGACCATGAGTGTATTGGATGATTGTAATGTTATTCATGTATTTGTGTGACGTGGCGAGTGTAAGCCAACTATGTATCATTTTCCCTTTTATCTATTTACATGGGTTGGTTTGAAGATTACCTTACTTGCGACACTGCTTTCAATGCGGTTATGCCTCTATGTCGTGCTTCGACACATAGAAGATATAGCCGCATCGAGGGCTTTACACATGTAAAAGTAGTCTTTGATTGATCTCTAGCCGACATAGGTATTTGAGAGAAACCGGAATAACCATCTAGAGAGCAATAGTGTGTATGTTTGCATAATCTTTCTATCATTTGATCAATAAAAGGTAAGGGGTAATGATATTTCTTAGTATCTTTATTTAATTTGCGGAAATCAATTACCATCCTATAACCTGTGATAATTCTTTGTGGAATCAATTCATCTTTATCATTAGGAACAACAGTAATACCTCCCTTCTTAGGGACACAATGGACAGGACTTACCCACTCACTATAAGCAACGGGATAGATTATACCTGCCTCCAGAAGCTTTAGTATTTCTTTTCTTACCACTTCTTTCATTTTAGGATTCAGACGTCGTTGAGGATCACGAACTGGTTTGGCATCTGCTTCCAAATTGATTTTATGTTGACATAGAGTGGGACTAATGCCCTTCAGATCATCAAGAGTATATCCAATAGAAGCATGATGCTTCTTCAGAGTTTTCAATAATCTTTCTTCTTCATGCTCTGAAAGGTTATCACTAATAATAACAGGATATATCTTCTTTTCATCAAGATAAGCATATTTAAGAATATCAAGCAAAGGTTTAAGCTCAAACACAGGATCACCCTTGGGTGGAGGAGGATCCCCTAAAATTTCAACAGGCAAATTGTGATGCAGAATAGGTTCCTGTTTAAAGAATACTTCATCTATTTCCCTTCTTTCATTCATGAACATATCATTTTCATGGTCTAGCAAATAGTGTTCTAAAGGATCACTAGGAGGTATGACAATAGAAGCAAGACCAATAATTTCATCCTTACTGGGTAATTCTTCCTCACGATGTTGTTTACTAAATTTAGAGAAGTTAAACTCATGAACCATATCATCCAAGCCAACAGTAACAACATTCTTAGTGCAATCTATGGTAGCATTGACAGTATTTAAGAAGGGCCTACCAAATATAATGGGACAAAAGCTATCTTGCGGAGAAGTAAGAACAAGAAAATCAGCAGGATATTTAGTTTTCCCACACAAGACTTCAACATCTCTAACAATTCCAATTGGTGAAATAGTATCTCTATTGGCAAGTTTAATAGTAACATCAATATCTTCTAACTCAACAGGTGCAATTTCATTCTTAATTTCTTTGTATAAGTCACGAGGTATAACACTAGCACTATCACCCATATCACATAAGCCATGATAACAATGATCTCCTATTTTAACAGAAATAACAGGCACGCCTACCACGGGTCTATGTTTATCTTTATCACAAGGTTTAGCAATTCTAGCAGTTTCGCCTTTGAACTGAATAACATGCCCATCAATATTATCAGACAAGAGATCTTTAACAATAGCAATATTAGGTTCTACTTTAACTTGCTCAGGAGGTGTATAAGTTCTAATATTGCTTTTATGAACAATAGTTGAAGCTTTAGCATGATCCTTTATTCTAACAGGGAAATGTGGTTTCTCAATATAAGAAGTAGGAACAATAGGATCATTATAAGTGACAGTCTTTTCTTCAACTTTAATAGGTGCATCTACTTTTACTTCTATGGGAGGATGATATTTAAACCACTTCTCCTTAGGGAGATCAACATAAGTAGCAAAAGATTCACAGAAAGAAGCTACTATCTCAGAGTCAAGTCCATATTTAGTGCTAAACTTACGGAAAATATCGGTGTCCATAAAAGATTTAACACAATCAAACTTAGGTGTCATACCTCACTCCTTATCTTCGTCGAGGTCCCAATCTTCAAAGTTGCGTTTAATTCTATCCAATAAATTCCATCTGAATTCAATAGTCTTCATCATAAAAGAGCCAGCACAAGAAGTATCGAGCATGGTTTGATTATTATGAGAAAGCCAAGCATAAAAACTTTGCATAATTATTTCTCTCGGGAGCTCATGATTGGGGCATGAATATAACATTGATTTAAGCCTCCCCCAAGCTTGAGCGATGCTTTCTCCTTCGCGAGGCCAGAAATTATATATATAATTGCGATCACGATGAACAAGATGCATAGGGTAATACTTTTGATGAAATTCCAGCTTCAATCTTTTATAGTCCCATGATCTCATATCATCACATAGCCTATACCATATCAATGTGTCTCCCTTCAAAGATAAAGGGAAGACCTTCTTCTTAGCAACATCATCGGGTATACCTGCAAGCTTAAATAATCCACAAACTTCATCCACATATATTAAGTGCTCATCAGGATGCTTTGTTCCATCTCCTGTAAAAGGGTTATCTAGCAGTTTTTCTATCATACCCAAAGGATACTCATAAGGAATTTCATTTTCAATAGGTTCGGTAGGTTGAGGAGAAACTCTTTGCTCCACTGGACGGGGTGAAGATACCCCAAACAAGCCCCTCAGAGAATTACTTTCCATAGTAACAAGTGACAGTAAATTTCAGCACACTATATAAATTTTTCTTTACCAAATTCCACCTACCAAAGGCGCTACACTCCCCGGCAACAGCGCCAGAAAAGAGTCTTGATGACCCACAAGTATAGGGGATGTATTGTAGTCCTTTCGATAAGTAAGAGTGTCGAACCCAACGAGGAGCAGAAGGAAATGATAAGTGGTTTTCAGCAAGGTATTCTCTTCAAGTACTGAAATAAGTGGTAACAGATAGTTTTGTGATAAGATAGGTTGTAACGAGCAACAAGTACCAAAAGTAAATAAAGTGCAGCAAGATGGCCCAATCCTTTTGTAGCAAAGGACAAGCCGGAAAAAACTCTTATAATAGGGAAAGCGCTCCCGAGGACACATGGGAATATCGTCAAGCTAGTTTTCATCACGTTCATATGATTCGCGTTTGATACTTTGATAATTTGATATGTGGGTGGACCGGTGCTTGGGCGCTGTTCTTACTTGAACAAGCATCCCACTTATGATTAACCTCTATTGCAAGCATCCGCAACTACAACAAAAGTATTAAGGTAAACCTAACCATGGCATGAAACATATGGATCCAAATCAGCCCCTTACGAAGCAACGCGTAAACTAGGGTTTAAGCTTTTGTCACTCTAGCAACCCATCATCTACTTATTACTTCACAATGCCTTCCTCTAGGCCCAAATAATGGTGAAGTGTTATGTAGTCTACGTTCACATAACACCACTAGAGGCTAGACAACATACATCTTATCAAAATATCAAACGAATACCAAATTCACATGACTACTCATAGCAACACTTCTCCCTTGTCCTCAGGAACGAATGTAATTACTCACAAAGGATATTCATGTTCATAATCAGAGGGGCAATAATATGCATATAGGATCTGAACATATGATCTTGCACCAATTAAACCAACTAGCATCAACTACAAGGAGTAATCAACACTACTAGCAACCTACTAGCACCAATCCTGGACTTTGAGACAAGAATTGGATACAAGAGATGAACTAGGGTTTGGAGATGAGATGGTGCTGGTGAAGATGTTGATGGAGATTACCCTCTCCCGATGAGAGGAGTGTTGGTGATGACGATGGTGATGATTTCCCCCTCCCCGAGGGAAGTTTCCCCGGCAGAACAGCTCTGCCGGAGCTCTAGATTGGATCCGCCAAGGTTCCACTTCGTGGCGGCGGAGTCTCGTCCCGAAAAGTTCCTCTTTATTTTTTTCTCATCGAAAGACCTCATATAGGAAAAGATGGGCATCCGAGAGGCACCAGGGGGCCCACGAGGTAGGGGACGTGCCCCCCACCCTCGTGAGCAGGGTGTGGGCCCCTGACCTTCATCTTTGGTGTGGATTTTTCTTTATTTCTCTTAAGACGTTCCGTGGAGTTTCAGGACTTTTGGAGTTGCGCAGAATAGGTCTGTAATATTTGCTCCTTTTCCAAACCAAAATTCCAGTTGCCGGCATTCTCCCTCCTTATGTAAACCTTGTAAAATAAGAGAGAATAGCCATAAGTATTGTGACATAAAGTGAAATAACAGTCCATAATGCGATAAATATCGAGATAAAAGCATGATGCAAAATGGACGTATCAATTCCCTCCTAGGTGTGAAACACGGAAGAAAGTGATGATAGTGAAGCCGATCACATCCCAGATCTTTGGGTGTGAAACTTTTTCTTCGCGTGTGTCCGTTTGCGCCGTAGCCATGGAAAATCTTCATCATTTAACTAGATTCTTGGGTCAATATTCACTGTGAATGGAGCAATTTCATCAAACTTTTCATAATCTTCGGACATGTCTGTCTTGTCATCCACTCCCACGATGTTTCTCTTCCCAAAAAGAACTATGTAGCGCTTTGGCTCATCGTATGATGCATTCGCTTCCTTATCTTTTCTTTTTCTTGGCTTGGTAGACATATCCTTCACATAGAAAACCTGTGCCACATCATTAGCTAGGACGAATGGTTTGTCTGCATACACAAGATTGTTGAGATCCACTGTTGTCATTCCATACTGCGGGTCTTCCGTTACCCCACCTCATGTCATATTGACCCATTTGCACCGAAACAAAGGGACCTTCAAACCACGTCCATAGTCAAGTTCCCATATCTCCTCTATGTAACCATAATATGTTTCCTTTCCCGTCTTGGTTGTTGCATCAAAGCGGACACCACTATTTTGGTTGGTGCTCTTCTTATCTTGGGCGATCGTGTAAAATGTATTACCATTTATCTCGTACCCTTTGAAAGTCATTATATTCGAAGATGGTAACCGGGACAGCGAGTACAGGTCATCTTCAATAGAGGCGTCATGCATGGTACGTGTCTGCAACCAGCCGGCGAAACTCCTGGTTTGTTCATGTGTAATCCAGTCATCAGACTGCTCCGGGTGTTTGGAGCATAGAAAATTCTTGTGTTCGTCCATATACGGAGCCACCAAGGCGGAATTCTGTAGAACTGTGTAGTGTGCTTCAGTGAGAGAACGTCTGTCCATACATATTTTTTGATTCCCTCCTAGCGTGCCTTTTCCATCCAGTCTACCCTTATGCCGCGATTCGGGAACACCAATCGGCTTAAGGTCAGGAATAAAGTCAATACAAAACTCAATGACCTCCTCATTTTCATGGCCCTTGGAGATGCTTCCTTCTGGCCTAGCACAATTATGAACATATTTCTTTAAGACTCCCATGAACCTTGTCGGTGTCAAAACTGGCGGATCTCGGGTAGGGGGTCCCTAACTGTGCGTCTAGGCGGATGGTAACAGGAGGCAGGGGACACGATGTTTTACCCAGGTTCGGGCCCTCTTCATGGGGGTAAAACCCTACGTCCTGCTTGATTAATATTGATGATATGGGTAGTACAAGAGTAGATCTACCACGAGATCGGAGAGGCTAAACCCTAGAAGCTAGCCTATGGTATGATTGTCTGTTGTCCTACGGACTAAAACCCCCCGGTGTATATAGACACCAGAGGGGGCTAGGGTTACACAAAGTGAGTTACAAAGGAGGAGATATACATATCCATACTGCCTAGCTTGCCTTCCACGCCAAGTAGAGTCCCATCCGGACACGAGATGAAGTCTTCAATCTTGTATCTTCATAGTCTAACAGTCCGGCCAAAGGATATAGTGTGGATTTCCAGAGACCCCCTAATCCAGGACTCCTTTAGTAGCCCCTGAACCAGGCTTCAATGATGATGAGTCCGACGCGCAGTATTGTCTTCGGCATTGCAAGGTGGGTTCGTCCTCCGAATACACCACGGACGAATTTGAATACAAGGATAGTGTCCGACCCTGCAAAATAAGTTCCACATACCACCATAGAGAGAATAATATTTCCACAAATCTAATCTGCTGACTTGTTTTGGAACATGACATTATGCCATGGCCCGGTGATTTTTCGAACCGTTTCCTTCAACTAGCCCCGCACATAATGCGAGGCAGTTTTTTGACACGTCTTGTCAAAGCAGAGATCGTGTCCCCCTTATTATGGGATTCTCATCAATACGGGCGTGGGTAAACCAACCGTGCCTAGGACTCCTAGATTTTAGGCAAGTCCCAAATGGCCACGAGGAGGACGCTTGATATTCACCCTCTTTATAAAGGGTCAAGGTTTTTACTTTTTTCCTCCCGTGCTCAATTGAATCCTTCCCCCGCCTCGAGTTCCAACACCCAAAGCCCAGGTTAGGTGCTTCGGACCTTCAATCATGTCCGGATCTAGCCTCCAGGGCCGGTGGATGCCCTCTCCGTCACGAAAGAGGATATCAAGAAGTTGAGGGAGGCAAGATACTTCACCGCCGAAGTCTCACATCGGCTGCCCGCTCGAGGGCAGGTCGTCCCTTCTCCGAACCCAACGAGGACGTCGTGTTCATCTACCACTTCCTCCAAGGACTAGGCCTCACTCTGGATCCCTTCGTGAGGGGTTTGATGTTCTATTAAGGGCTTGATTTCCACGATCTAGCCCCGGATTCCTTTCTCCACATCTCGGCATTTATTGTCGTCTGTGAGGCCTTCCTCCGCATTACCCCTCACTTCGGCCTGTAGCTCAAGACCTTTGATGTGAAGCCGAAGACGGTCGAGGGGCAGTATGCAGCGTGCGGAGGTGCATTAATAAGCAAGATTGCTGGAGCTCCGTGGCCAAAAGGTTCCTTTCTAGAGGTGTCCGGATTATGGCAAAGGGAGTGGTTCTACATCACTACTCCCAGAAGTGCCAAGTGGGTAGCTCCCCCCCGCCTTTTGATCGGGCCCTCCACCACAACTGATGTCATGGATCAGTAGGGGGCTGAGCTGGGGTCCAGCCAAGGATGTGCCCATACTACAGAGCCACATCCAGGATCTGTTCGAGGGAGATTTTAGTTTGGTTATGGTAGTGCAAGTCATGCTGGTTCGTCAAGTCCAGCCTTGCAAGCGCCAGCCCCTCCGTTTATGGGAATTCAACCCAAAAGGACCGCGCGCTATTCAGAACTTCCTCGGACTGACGCACGAGGAGATGTACAAGTCGTTCTTCGGACCCCAGATAGAGTGTCCGGACACCTCTAAGGACGTGGGCCTGAGGAGCAACCGTACCACGGACCAAGTAAGTAACCCTCTAGCCGAACACACGGTCTTTCTGTTATCATGACATCATCCTGAAGGATTGCTCTTTTACCAGGACTGGATAGCAAAGGCGAAGATGATCCGGTGTTCGGCCCCCCTTCCCGAAGGCTTGGACAATCCGGTGCTGGAAGAGATGCTTGAGCCAACACCTTGCCTGGTGCCCGCAAAGGAAGATGGAGGGGGGAGTAAAGAGGGCCAAAGCGGGCCTCCACCGCTATCTATTCCAACCGAGGGAACGAGCGCCTCCATGAGGGAGGATAGCCAAGAGAAGGAGTCTGACATTCCTTCGCCCTGGGGGAGGAAGAGGACTACCTCTGATGATCCGAAAACCAAGGTTTCCAAACGGGAGAAGAAAACTCCACCAGAGGATCCCGTCTCGGAGGGTGCTTTTGCCGCACAAAGTTTGTATGGGGACCAGCCCTCTAACGGGTCGTAAGTGATCAAAATTACTTAATAGTAGAGATACTCTACCTTACTTCCGAGGAAAATAACCAAAGTGTTTATCTTGCAGTTCAGATCTTAGCCCTTCTCAACAGAGCTCGTCTTCAGGGGACCTTCTCCCGGAGATGATGGAGAGTGAAACGCCTCCCCCAGACTCCCCCGCTCAAGAAGCAGGCGACCTTGAAGTGTCGTCACGGAGGGCCTCTCCGGATCCGGTGAGGCCAGAAGATAATCCCATAGTCACCCAAAGTCCCCAGCATCCGGATCTTGAAGAGGGCAGACAAAAGAGTCCGGCGCCATCTGGTATGCGGTCGGACGTACTGGGGGATCTGCTGAGGCGAGCGACCATCTCGGAAGAACACCGTGCGTTGATGGGTACGGTGATGGAAAGGATTTCGTCCGCCGAAAGCGGGTTGCCTGACGCCTTTAGGAGTCTACTAACGGGCTTTGAGGTACATGAAATGAAATACCTTTGTGATGGTACGCACATTTTTAGGTGTTCCCAGTGTAGATAGTATCCCCTGAGACTCTGGTTGTCACCGAGAATGGTGGCAAATAGAGGATCGTAGTCCTAGGTAATAACCATACCGCCTTTATGTGTAGGTGGTGGAAGTTCCGGTGGCTAGCCGGACTCATGAGTTTGCCGAACTAAAGCGGCAACTGGATGCGGCGGATGCCGACATCGAGCTTGTTAACAAGCGGCTTGACGAGGCACAGGGTAAGTGATATTTCTGGTGAATGTCACATAGTAAGAGCAGCATGATGCCAGTATCTTTAATATGTTGTGACTGCAGATGGAGCTGCCACCGTGGAGACCCTTCGGGCGGAACTTGCCCGAGCCGAAGAACAAGCAAGGAGTAGTAATGTGGCTGCTTTGAAGGCGGCCGAAGAGTTAAGACCTGAGAAGGCGGCGCATTGCGAGAGAAAAGAGAAAATGGCCAAGATGGCTATAGAGTTAAAAGATACTACCGACCGTTGTCAGGTCCTTGAAGAAGAAAACCGAACGAAGGCGACAAACCTTGAAAAGGCCACGATGGCGACCAACGACACCCGCTCTGCCATGAGAGAGAAGAAGGAGGAGCTGCGTGAAGCCAACGATATTGTGGGTGGGAAACACTTTTTGCTGTGGAGAAGTTCGGAGATCCGCGGTACACCCCTCTGGATCGGCTGTGGAGATTGGCAGACACATATCTGGATTTGATGGTGAGTGCTGTTGATGCGGCCGAATACTTCTGGGATCAAACAGATCATGAAGTGGACAAGCTATTTTGGTCGCAGTTCAACGTTCCAGAGCGTCCGCTTCCACTAACTGATCAGCTTGCCGAATGGGCCGAACTCAATAGATTGTCCGGACTTGCGTTTAGATCATCTGTGGCCGGAAAAACCGAAGCTGAACAGCTATTTTAGCTTAGTGCAGGAGTTCCTTGGTGCGGTGCCATGCATCAATGCGATGAAGAGGTCGGCGTGCATAAAAGGTTCGCAAATGGCCCTTACCCATGTCAAAGCATACTGGGCGGAAATGGATGCTACCACTGTTGTGGCGCAGGGTTCGGCCCTAGGCCGAGTGGCTGCCGAGCACTATTTTGAAGAAGTTCTTGAGGGTGCTCGTTTGATAGAGGCCCAGTGCTCGAAGAATATTATGTTTGAGTGACATGTATTCCCATTGTAAAAACAATGTTTTATTAATTTTATCAAGGCTGTATTTATACTTTTGCCCGAAAGTATTGTGATGCCTCCTGTGCGGCCGTTTTATGTATACATGTATATAACCTGAAAGATTGCAGTCGTCGGCTTCAGCCCCCACGCATATAATGCGGGGGTGTTCGCAGAAGACGCGTATTCACACTTAATCCAACGTCTTGGTCCTACTAAGGCGGTGAAAGCGCAGCGAACGAGGCAACCGGACTATAATGCTTTAACACTTGCACTTAACCATAGGAGTTTGACAGTGGGGCTACTACATAGCCCCTGGTGGCGCCGCACTCACCCGAGTTCGTGGTGCGTACTTGCCCGGCCGGGAAACGGCCCTTCGTTAAGGCGAAGGAATTCTAGGATTCCGATAGGTCATCGAGTGGTTGACCAGTCTCGCGCTATATCATGACAGTCAGTTTTCGGCTTTCTCTACTGAGGTGCTCGTCCGGATGAACCGGGGAACAATCGCAGTAGTTCTCCTGGTGCCGCCTTAGCCGATAGAGCGGAACGTAAGGCAGCAAAACATAGGAGCCAGGCAAACCCAACATTTGACCCAAGACATGATTTGGAGCTAATGCATATAAGGCCAAACTCGCGACGCTGAACACTCCCTCAGGTATTCGGTCTTTATGGTGTAAATCGGGCCTAAACAGTGCCCTTTGTAAGAAGCCCCTAGTGTCTAGGTACGTGCGTTGTTCTGACGTGGCCATATGCCAAGACGTCAGCATCCTTCTCAATTGTACTGAGAATCCGAGGGATGTGTATCAACAAGAGACAATAAAAAAGGTTGACGCAGGGTCTTAATCTAAAAATAATCCTTGGAACGGGTCCCTGCTGCACGTCTGCGCCTGTGTCTCCGTTGTGCCGTATCCTGGACGGGTGTAGCATGATTGTCATCTGTAAAAGAGAGGAACTTAGGTGAAAAGTTGTCGTGCAAAAAGGTGGGTTTAAAGAAACCATCTACAGTTCAAGATGAGTAAAAATTGCCACTTGTCTGCACGCGTTGAGCCCCTTGTATTTGTAACAGGGGTGTGGTCATCAAACCTGTATGAATTTCATATAGCTGCGCCGGACTCGTCTAACTGTGTCCGTGGTCTTGACGACCTATCGAATACTTTAGTGGGTGAGCCACGTGGACCGCTCAATATTTCCATTTAATGTAATGATGCCACATGGACCGGGCATCTTAAGTGTGAGGGAAGCATAATGCGGTATTGAATTAAAGCGAGCGAAAGCTTCGCGTCCAAGTAGTGCTTGATAGCCGCTTTGGAACGGAGCAACGTGGAAGGTTAAATTTTCGCTACGGAAGTTATCGGTGAAGCCGAATATAACCTCTAGTATAGGGAGCCCGTGCAATGAGCCCCTGGGCCTGGCGTTATTCCTCTAAAGGTAGTGTTGTTGTGGCAAATTTTCGTTGGGTCTATCCCCATTTTGCGGATTGTGTCCTGATATATCAGGTTCAAGCTGCTGCCACCGTCCATCAGGACTCGTGTGAAGTGGTATCCATTAATTATTGGATCTAATACCAAGGCAGCCCGCCCTGCATTCCGGACACTTGCTGAGTAATCTTGATGGTCGAAGGTGATCGGTTGAGACGGCCAGTGGCAGAACTCCGCGGTGATAGGCCCTTGGGCATGTTTGTCTAGGAGTGCTGCTTTGCTTCTCCCCTTTATCACGTGTAACATATTTACTGTTTTGACCTCTGGTGGAAATTTCTTCTGTTCCCCAGTGTTCTGCTTGCGAGGTTCATCCTCGTCTTCGCTTGGTGTATCCTGCCCCTTATGTTCGGCGTTGAGCTTGCCGGACTACTTGAAGACCCAACATTCTATGTGGGTATGGTTTGCAGGTTTATCGGGGGTGCTATGGATCTGACATATTTGGTCCAGAATTTTGTTTAAGCTGGAATGTTCATCTCTGGCGCCTTTAGAGGGCGGCTTTTGCTGACCTGGCCGAGAGCTTCTGAACCTGGCGTTTACCGCCGTGCTCTTCGGGTTGTCTTCTTTATTCCAGCGCTTATTATTTTTGCTGCGTCGTGATTTCCCGTTTCCATCTCTAACTTCGGATGTCCTCTTCGGGTTGCTGGTGCTGCACTGGGCTAACCAGCTGTCCTCGCCCACGCAAAAGTGGGTCATGAGGCTTGTCAATGTTGCCATTGTTCTTGGCTTTTCTTGGCCGAGGTGCCTGGCAAGCCATTCGTCTCGGACGCTGTGCTTAAAGGCTTTCAAGGCTTCAGCGCCCGGACAGTCGACTATTTGGTTCTTTTTAGTAAGAAACATGTTCCAAAGCTTTCGGGCTGACTCTCCGGGCTGTTGAGTTATATGACTTAAATCGTCTGCATCCGGTGGTCGGACATATGTCCCTTGAAAATTTTCTCGAAAGGCGTCTTCGAGCTCTTCCCAGCTTCCAATGGAGCTTTCGGGGAGGCTTTTAAGCCAGTGCCGAGCTGGCCCTTTGAGCTTGAGGGGTAAATACTTGATGGCGTGGAGATCATCTCCTCGAGCCATATGGATATGGAGGATATAATCCT
The DNA here is from genome assembly GCF_018294505.1 of Triticum aestivum. Taxonomy (NCBI): domain Eukaryota; kingdom Viridiplantae; phylum Streptophyta; class Magnoliopsida; order Poales; family Poaceae; genus Triticum; species Triticum aestivum. The sequence continues at coordinate 562,104,924 of NC_057806.1, forward strand.
CAGTCCAGACTCCAGGGTCTGTTGTTCCAACGTATTCGTCTATGTTTACGGGTTTGAATCTCTCTGGAAATTCATGGTCTAGCACCTCATCGGTGAAACATAGGGGGTGTGCGGCACCCCTGTATCTGGGTGTACCGTGGTGTTCGGATGTTTGTTGTGTTGCATCGTATGCTGGAGCGCGCTTGCGTGGTTCATAAATGGATCTAGTTGCGCCGTCCTTTTGATGCAAGCCCTCGCATGGGTCGCGTATTGGCTTATGTGCGGCGTTGTTCGCCGCTTTATGTTGGCCGTGAGGTCATCTATCCGGCTGGATTGCCATTTCAATTTTTGGTTGTGGGGGATCTAAGGCCTCCTCATCGAATTCCAGTAGCAACTTCCGCTTCGGTTAGCTCTTGGTGTGGCGATTACTGCCGTACTTCGCTGCTGTGTTGAGTACTTCACTCCATTTGATTTTGAGTGTGTCTTGTGCAACCTTGAGCCTTTGCTTCTGTTTTTCAGACTCCTCGCCGTGGAAACAAGCCTTTGGTGGGCATTATGTTGCTCCTGGTGCCTGTCCGGTGTGATGTCGTCCAGACTGTTATCTTCGACGGGGTTGGGTTGTTCTGCTTGATCTTCCGTGTTACCGTGGTCGGCCAATGGTTCACCCTGCTCTAACGTTGGGTCTATGTGATCGTTATTTCTGCCGGGGCGGGATTTGGGGTGGCGTTTACGCCGCCGCTTTGACTGCTGCTCGAGGGAACCACCCGTCGCTGCGTCCTTCCGTTCCTCGTCGTTATTTTCTTCGGGTGTGTCCACCATGTATACGTCATGTGGTGAAGTGGGCGTCCGGTGCCCTGTGGGCGGTGGTTCCTCTTCGACTCCTGCATCATCGTCCATACCGTCGATGTCTTCAGAGTTGAAGTCGAGCGTGTCGGTTAAGTCATCGACAATGGCTACTAAGTGGGTGGTGGGTGGGCGGCGAATTTCTTCGTCATCCGCATCCCAATCCTTCCGGACGTAGTTCGGCCAAGATCCTCCTGACCAGGAGAGAGACCTTAATGAGTTCAGTATGTCGCCGAAAGGCGAGTGCTGAAAAATATCCGCAGAGGTAAACTCCATGATCGGCGCCCAGTCGGATTCGATAGGAACGGGCGGAGGCGGTTCGGAGTCCGTGGCCGGAGAAGAATCCGGCAGTTTGGCAACACGGCTCTCGTGAAGGGTAAGGTCGATATTCGGCTCGATCGCCGCAGAGGGTACGGCCTCCATGATGGGGTCCATCCAACCGTCCATGGATTGCGAAACTGGCTCCGAATTGAGGCTCGGGCGGCTGCTGGTGCGATCTCCTGAATACGGTCCGACGATAGAGCTAAATCGTACTCATCATGACCGCGCGGTGCACCAGTCAAGGGCTCGAATCCGTCGAAGATCGAGTCTCCGCGGATGTCGGCTGTGTAGTTTAAACTTCCAAACCTGACCTGGTGGCCAGGGGTGTAACTTTCGATCTTCTCCAGATAGCCAAGCGAGTTGGCCCGCAGTGCGAAGCCGCCGAATACAAAGATCTGTCCGGGGAGAAAAGTCTCATCCTGGACTGCATCGCTATCGATGATCGTAGGAGCCATCAAGCCTAATGGCGATGACACAGAGGAATTCTCAATGAAAGCACCAATGTCGGTGTCAAAACCGGCGGATCTCGGGTAGGGGGTCCCAAACTGTGCGTCTAAGGCTGATGGAAACAGGAGGCAGGGGACATGATGTTTTACCCAGGTTCGGGCCCTCTTGATGGAGGTAAAACCCTACGTCCTGCTTGATATATTCTTGATGGTATGAGTATTACAAGAGTTGATCTACCACGAGATCGGAGAGGTTAAACCCTAGAAGCTAGCCTATGGTATGATTGTCTGTTGTCCTACGGTCTAAAACCCCCCAGTTTATATAGACACCGGAGGAGGCTAGGGTTACACAAAGTCGGTTACAAAGGAGGAGATATACATATCTGTATTTCCTAGCTTGCCTTCCACGCCAAGTAGAGTCCCATCCGGACACGAGAAGAAGTCTTCAATCTTTTATCTTCATAGTCTAACAGTCCGGCCAAAGGATATAGTCCGGCTGTCCGGAGACCCCCTAATCCAGGACTCCCTCAAACCTCTCAAAGGGGAACATATTGTGTAGAAATACAGGACCCAAAACGTTAATCTCTTTGCATAGGTGAACTAGGACGTGCGTCATGATGTTGAAGAAGGATGGTGGGAACACCAACTCGAAACTGACAAGACATTGCACCAAATCATTCTCTAACCTTGGTATGATTTCTGGATCGATTACCTTCTAAGAGATTGCAATGGGGAATGCACATAGCTTCACAATGGCTAATTGAACGTTATCCGGTAGAAGCCCCCTCAATGCAACCGAAAGCAGTTGCGTCATAATCACATGGTAGTCTTGAGACTTTATGTTCTGGAACTTTTTCTCTGCCATGTTTATTATTCCCTTTATAATCGACGAGAAGCCAGACGATACCTTAATATTGAGCAGGCATTCAAATAAGATTTCCTTCTCTTCTTTGGTAAGAGCGTAGCTGGCATGACCCTGATGTATGCCGTCTTTTCCATGCATACGTTGCTGGCCCTCCCGTGTCTCATGTGTATCTTTTGTCTTCCCATACACGCCCAAGAAGCCAAGCAGGATCACGCAAATATTCTTCGTCACGTGCATCACGTTGATTGCAGAGCGGACCTCTAGGTCTTTCCAATAGGGAAGGTCCCAAAATATAGAGTTCTTCTTCCACATGGGTGCGCGTCCATCAGCGTCATTCGGAACAGGTTGTCCGCCAGGACCCTTTCCAAAGACTGCCTTCAAATCCTTGACCATATCATGTACATCAGCACTAGTACGGTGGCGAGGCTTCGTCCGGTGATCCGCCTCACCTTTGAAATGCTTGCCTTTCTTTCTTACGGGATGCCTGCTCGGAAGAAATCGATGATGTCCCAAGTACACATATTTCCTACAATTGTCCAAATATATACTGTTGATATCATGCAAACTGTGCGTGCATGCGCGGTATCCCTTGTTTGTCTGTCCTGAAAGGTTACTGAGAGAAGGCCAATCATTGATGGTCACGAACAGCAAGGCCTTTAGGTCAAATTCTTCCCCCATGTGCTCATCCCACGCACGTACACCTGTTCCATTCCACAGCTGTAAGAGTTCTTCAACTAATGGCCTTAGGTACACATCAATGTCATTGTCGGGTTGCTTAGGGCCTTGGATGAGCACTGGCATCATAATGAACTTCCGCTTCATGCACAACCAAGGAGGAAGGTTATACAAACATAGAGTCACATGCCAGGTGCTATGGTTGCTGCTCTGCTCCCCAAAAGGATTAATGCCATTTGCGCTTAGACCAAACCATACGTTCCTTGCGTTATCTGCAAACTCCTTCCCGTACTTTCTCTCGATTTTTCTCCACTGCGACCCATCGCATCGCCTTTCTTATGGTCTTCTCTGTGCATCGCATCGCCTTGGCATGCTGTTTGTTTTGGAACAAACGTTTCAACCGTGGTATTATAGGAGCATACCACATCACCTTGGCAGGAATCTTCTTCCTGGGGTGCTCGCCCTCGACATCACCAGGGTCATCACGCCTGATCTTATAGCGCAATGCACCGCATACCGGGCAAGCGTTCAAATCCTCGTACTCACCGCGGTAGAGGATGTAGTCATTAGGGCATGCATGTATCTTCTGCACCTCTAACCCTAGAGGGCAGTCAGCCTTCCTTGCATCATACGTACTCTCAGGAAATTCGTTGTCCTTTGGAAGCATATTCTTTATCATTACCAGCAACTTTCCAAATCCCTTGTCAGAGAACCATTCTCTGCCTTCCATTGCAGTAATTCCAGTGTGGTGCCCAACTTTTTCTTGTCAGCTTCGCAATTCGGGTCACTACAAAAAAAGACACATCCGTGACATTTTGGGCTGAACAAATTTTTTTCTGTCATACATATGACACTTTTATGACGATAATTGTGACAAAACCCGGTATCATCATAGATGTGGTGGGCTCCTACTTCTATGACAAAAAATCATGACAGAAAATGGGCTTTTCGTCCTGGGCGGGCCGGAGACGCAGCTGCATGACATTCTTTGGGCCATCCATGACGGAAAAAACCGTGGTAGAAGCGAGGGGGAGGAAAATTTTGGGGAGTTCCCGGTTACGGTGGGAGGTCGGGGGCCGAGCGATGTGCGTTTCTCTCGTACACGTACGCGCGTGTGTGCGAGGCGTTCGCTCTAACTGAACACGATCGAGGCGTTGGGCTCTAACTGAACCCGAGCGATTGCACTACAGGCTATGCGGTAATGAACCCGAGCGATCGATCGATGGATGTTAACTGAACCCGATCGAGCGATTCCTTGGCTACTGATGCTAACTGAAGCCGATCGATGCTGCCTCTGGATGAACAGTGAGCGTTGCGGGGGGGGGGGGGTGGATGAAAAGGACCCCGTGGTGTTGCCTCTGGATGAACAGGACCCCGATCGATCGAGCCGGTTGGGGCTGGATGAACAGGACCCCGTGGAGGGCTGGATGAACAGGACCACCCTGTGGAGGGCTGGATGAACAGTAGACGGTGGAGGGGTGCCCGTGGAGGGGTGGTTGAACAGGACCCCGTGGTGTGGAGGGCTGGATGAATAGTAGATGGTGGAGGGGTGGTTGCACAGTAGCCGGTGGAGTAGCGCGCGGTGGAGGCTGGATGAACAGGAGCCCGTGGAGGCTGGAGGAGGTCGATGGTGGATGAACAGAAGCTCGTGGAGGCTGGAGGGGGTCGACGGTGGAGATGAATAGTATCCCGTGGAGTCCCGTTTTGCGGTACGCCACACCCCTCCCGATGAACAGGAACCCCGTTTCGACCGTCGCGCTCCAACACAAGGCTGTTTCCTCCGTTTTGCGGTATGCCACACCCCTCCCGATCAACAAGACCCCCGTTTTGACCGTAGGAGGTCAGTTTCCTCCATTTTGCGGTACGCCACACCCCTCCCGATCAACAGGACCCCCGTTTCGACCGTAGGAGGTCCGTTTCCTCCATTTTGCGGTACGCCACACCCCTCCCGATCAACAGGACCCTCATTTCGACCGTAGGAGGTCCGTTTCCTCCATTGTGCGGTACGCCAGGCCTCGTTTCCATCGCCTCTTCCATCCAAGCCCTCCCGATGAACATGACCATGCATTCCGTTCCGACCCATGAACACGACGACGACGTTGTTTCTCCGTTCTGACCCAGCCATGTACACGAGCCCTCACCATACGTATGCGCGAGTAGGCGTTCGAGACCCTGCCCGTATGTACACATACGTGGTCGTATTTTCTTTCTTGCACCCTAGCCGCCTCTACTGCGACACATGAGCGCCTCAACATCCACCAGTATATATGTACGTACACGTTCGCGACCAGAATAACAACGCTACGTACGCTTCGACCAGGTGGGCCCCGACTGTCAGGCACTTCCTTGTGTGTGAAGGTGTAGCTGGTGGGTCCCAGCAGTCAGGGGGGAAACGTTTTTTCACGAAATACGGTGGGCCGTCCGGTGGGTCCCAACTGTTAGGTGGAGGAATCATTATTTTCCGCGTAATAAAGAGGCACTTCCTTGCTGCTGCCGTGGACCCATCTGTCAGCCCCTCCACGTACAGTTCACGTCCGATGGAAGTCGTTCCTTGACCACGTTGACCACGCCGCGCCGAGAGCACCAGGGCGGTGGACGATGGCAAGGCCTAGGAAGGGCACGACGCGAAGCCGGTGAATACGCGGCAGTGGATGCCCATGTGGAGAGGAGTATGAGGATTCACTCGTTCAGCTGCGGTGTGAGGCTGCCGTCGCTGCAGGGCTTGGCCAGCGGTGGGAATAGTAGGGGCGGTGAGGCCTCCGCGGTAGCACAGCCGGCCATGGGAGGTAGGAGTAGGCGGCACGACCGGCGCTGCTTTGGGCGGCTGGAGCAAGAAGACCAGAGGTTGAAGAAGCACTACGGCTGTTGGATGGACATCATACTGTCACTGGAGCTAGAATCATGCATATTGACTAAGTTGACAAAACCCTTCGTCCCCGTCAACTTAGTAGGCCCACAAGTCAGCCTCCCACCAAGGTGGGTCCCAGCTAGCAGGGAGTAGTCATTTTTTTGTGCGTAATAAGGAGGCACTTCCGGTGGGTCCGAGCTGACAGCAGGGGGAACGTTTTTTTCGCGAAATACGGTGGCCCGTCGGGTAGGTCCTAGCAGTCAGGGGTAAATGTTTTTTTCGCGATATACTGGTGGGCGTCCGGTGGGTCCCTGGTGTCAGGTGGAGGAATAATTATTTTTCGCGTAATAAGGAGGCACTTGCTTGCGGCTGCCGTGGACCCAGCTGTCAGCCTCTCCACATACAATATTCTTCCGATGGAATTCGGTCGTTGACCACATTGACCACGTCGCGCCGGCAGCACCACGGCGGTGGACGATGGCGAGGCCTAGGAAGGGGACGACGTGGAGCCGGGGAAGACGCGGCAGTGCATGCCCACACAGAGAGGAGTATGAGGGTTCACTGGTTCGGCTGCGCTGCCGTCGCCGCAGAATAACAGGGGGTGTGGGTGAGTGGAGTGCAGGGATGGCCTGACCAGCGGTGGTAGTAGTATGGGGGCGGTGAGGCCTCCGTGGTAGCACAGCCGGCCACGGGAGGCAGGAGCAGGTGACACGACCGGCGCTACTTTGGGCGGCTGGAGCAAGAAGACCAGAGGTTGAAGAAGCACTACGGCCGTTGGATGGACATCGTACGGTTGTTGGAAATATGCCCTATAGGCAATAATAAATTGGTTATTATTATATTTCCTTGCTCATGATAATCGTTTATTATCCATGCTAGAATTGTATTGATAGGAAACTCAGATACATGTGTGGATACATAGACAACACCATGTCCCTAGTAAGCCTCTAGTTGACTAGCTCGTTGATCAATAGATGGTTACGGTTTCCTGACCATGGACATTGGATGTCGTTGATAACGGGATCACATCATTAGGAGAATGATGTGATGGACAAGACTCAATCCTAAGCGTAGCGCAAGATCATGTAGTTCGTATGCTAAAGCTTTTCTAATGTCAAGTATCATTTCCTTAGACCATGAGATTGTGCAACTCCCGGATACTTTAGGAGTTCTTTGGGTGTGCCAAACGTCACAACGTAACTGGGTGGCTATAAAGGTACACTACAAGCATCTCCGAAAGTGTCTGTTGGGTTGGCACGAATCGAGACTGGGATTTGTCACTCCGTGTAAACGGAGAGGTATCTCTGGGCCGACTCGGTAGGACATCATCATAATGTGCACAATGTGATCAAGGAGTTTATCACGGGATGATGTGTTACGGAACTAGTAAAGAGACTTGCCGGTAACGAGATTGAACAAGGTATCGGGATACCGACGATCGAATCTCAGGCAAGTATCGTACCGCTAGACAAAGGGAATTGTATACGGGATTGATTAAGTCCTTGACACCGTGGTTCATCCGATGAGATCATCGTCGAGCATGTGGGAGGCAACATGGGTATCCAGATCCCGCTGTTGGTTATTGACCGGAGAGTTGTCTCGGCCATGTCTGCATGACTTCCGAACTCGTAGGGTCTACACACTTAAGGTTCGATGATGCTAGGGTTATAGGGAAAGTATGTACGCGGTTACCGAATGTTGTTCGCAGTCCCGGATGAGATCCCGGACGTCATGAGGAGTTCCGGAATGGTCCGGAGGTAAATATTGATATATAGGAAGTATGGTTTTGGCCACCGGAAGTGTTCCGGGCATCACCGGTAGTGTACCGGGACCACCGCAGGGGTCCGGGGGTCCACCAGCCCCGGAGGCCTACATGGGCCAATAGTGGGAAGGGACCAGCCCCTAGGTGGGCTGGGGCGCCTCCCACCAAGGCCCAAGGCGCCTCCAAGAGGGGAAGGGGGCAAACCCTAGGCTCAGATGGGCCTAAAGCCCACCTAGTGGTGTGCCCCCCTCTCTCCCCCCTTGGCCTCCCCCTAGATGGGATCTAGGGCTGGCCGCCACGCCTAGGGAGGGAACCCTAGGTGGGGGCGCAGCCCCTCCCCTCCCCCTATATATACTTGAGGTTTGGGGCTGCCCAACACATGTGATTTCCTGTCCCTGTTGGCGGAGCCCTACCCCTCTCCCTCCTCGTCTCTCGTAGTGCTTGGCGAAGCCCTGCTGGAGTACCACGCTCCTCCACCACCACCACGCCGTCGTGCTGCTGCTGGATGGAGTCTTCCCCAACCTCTCCTTCTTCCCTTGCTGGATCAAGGCATAGGAGACGTCACCGGGCTGTACGTGTGTTCAACACGGAGGTGCCGTCCGTTCGGCACTAGGATCATCGGTGATTTGGATCACGACGAGTACGACTCCATCAACCCCCTTCACTTGAACGCTTCCGCTTAGCGATCTACAAGGGTATGTAGATGCACTCTCCTTCCCCTCATTGCTAGATTACTCCATAGATTGATCTTGGTGATGCGTAGAAAATTTTGAATTTCTGCTACGTTCCCCAACAGTGGCATCATGAGCTAGGTCTATGCGTAGTTACTATGCATGAGTAGAACACAAAGTAGTTGTGGGCGTCGATATTGTCAATTATCTTGCCGTTACTAGTCTTTTCTTGATTCGGCGGCATCGTGGGATGAAGCGGCCCGGACCAACCTTACACGTATGCTTACGTGAGACCGGTTCCACCGACTGACATGCAGTAGTTGCATAAGGTGGCTGGCGGGTGTCTGTCTCTCCCACTTTAGTCGGTTCGGATTCTATGAACAGGGTCCTTATGAAGGGTAAATAGAAATTGGCAATTCATGTTGTGTTTTTGGCGTAGGTAAGAAACGTTCTTGCTAGAAACCTATAGCAGCCACGTAAAAACATGCAACAACAATTAGAGGACGTCTAACTTGTTTTTGTAGCAAGTGTTTTGTGATATGATATGGCCAAAGGATGTGATGAATGATATATATGTGATGTATGAGATCATGTTCTTTGTAATAGGAATCACGACTTGCATGTCGATGAGTATGACAGCCGGCAGGAGCCATAGGAGTTGTCTTTATTTTTTGTATGACCTGTGTGTCATTGAGAAATGCCATGTAAATTACTTTACTTTATTGCTAAACATGTTAGCCATAGTAGTAGAAGTAATAGTTGGCGAGCAACTTCATGGAGACACGATGATGGAGATCATGGTGTCATGCCGGTGACAAGATGATCATGGAGCCCCAAGATGGAGATCAAAGGAGCTATATGATATTGGCCATATCATGTCACTATTATTTGATTGCATGTGATGTTTATCATGTTTTTGCATCTTGTTTACTTAGAACGACGGTAGTAAATAAGATGATCCCTCATAATAATTTCAAGAAAGTGTTCCCCCTAACTGTGCACCGTTGCGACAGTTCGTTGTTTCGAAGCACCACATGATGATCGGGTGTGATAGATTCCAACGTTCACATACAACGGGTGTAAGACATATTTACACATGCAAACACTTAGGTTGACTTGACGAGCCTAGCATGTACAGACATGTCCTCGGAACACAGAAGACCGAAAGGTCGAACATGAGTCGTATAGAAGATACGATCAACATGAAGATGTTCACCGATGTTGACTAGTCCATCTCACGTGATGATCGGACACGGCCTAGTTGACTCGGATCATGTAATCACTTAGATGACTAGAGGGATGTCTATCTGAGTGGGAGTTCATAAGATGAACTTAATTATCCTGAACATAGTCAAAAGGTCTTCGCAAATTATGTCGTAGCTCGCGCTTCAGTTCTACTGTTTAGATATGTTCCTAGAGAAAATTTAGTTGAAAGATGATAGTAGCAATTATGCGGACTAGGTCCGTAAACTGAGGATTGTCCTCATTGCTTCATAGAAGGCTTATGTCCTTAATGCACCGCTCAGTGTGCTGAGCCTCGAATGTCGTCTGTGGATGTTGCGAACATCTGACATACACATTTTGATAACTACGTGATAGTTCAGTTAAACGGTTTGGAGTTGAGGCACCGAAGATGTTTTGAAATGTCGCAAAACATATGAGATGTTTCGAGGGCTGAAATTGGGATTTTAGGCTCGTGCCCACGTCAAGAGGTATAAGACCTCCGACGATTTTCTTAGCCTACAAACTAAGGGAGAAAAGCTCAATTGTTGAGCTTGTGCTCAGATTGTCTGAGTACAACAATCATTTGAATCGAGTGGGAGTTGATCTTCCAGATGAGATAGTGATGTTTTTCCGAAGTCATTACCACCAAGCTGCTAGAGCTTCGTGATGAACTATAATATATCAAGGACATATATGATGATCCTTGAGATATTCGCGATGTTTGACACCACAAAAGTAGAAATCAAGAAGGAGCATCAATTGTTGATGGTTGGTGAAACCACTAGTTTCAAGAAGGGCAAGGGCAAAAAGGGATACTTCATGAAACGGCAAATCAGCTGATGCTCTAGTGAAGAAACCCAAGGTTGAACCCAAACCCGAGACTAAGTGCTTCTGTAATAAGGGGAACAGCCACTGGAGCAGAATTACCCTAGATACTTGGTAGATGAGAAGGCTGGCAAGGTCGATAGAAGTATATTGGATATACATTGTGTTAATGTGTACTTTACTAGTACTCCTAGTAGCACCATGGTATTAGATACCGGTTTGGTTGCTAAATGTTAGTAAACTCGAAATAAAAGGCTGCGGAGTAAACAGAGACTAGCTAAAGGTGAGCTGGCAATATGTGTTGGAAGTTTTTCCAAGCTTGATGTGATCAAGCGTCGCACGCTCCCTCTACAATCGAGATTGGTGTTTGTCTTGAGCATAGACATGATTGGATTATGTCTATCGCAATACGGTTATTCATTTAAGGAGAATAATGGTTACTATGTTTATTTGAATAATACCTTCAATGGTCTTGCACCTAAAATGAATGGTTTATTGAATCTCGATCATAGTTATACACATGTTCATGCCAAAAGATATAAGATAGTAATGATAGTACCACCTACTTGTGGCACTGCCACGTAAGTCATATCGGTATAAAACGCATGAAGAAGCTCCATGTTGAAGGATCTTTGGGCTCACTCGTTTTGAAAAGTTTAAGACATGCGAACCATGTCTATTGGTGTATATGCATGAACAAACTCCATACAAATGGACTGTTTGGACTCACTTGATTTTGAATCACTTGAGACATGCAAATCATACCACATGGGCAAGATGACTGAAAGCCTCTTTTTCAGTAAAATGGAACTAGAAAGCAACTTGTTGGAAGTAATACATTTTGATGTGTGCAGTTCAATGAGTGCTGAGGCGTGTAGTGGATATCGTTATGTTCTTAATTCATCGATGATTTGAGTAGATTTTGAGTATATTTACTTGATGAATCACGAGTCTGAATTATTGAAAGGTTCAAGTAATTTCAGGGTGAAGTTGAAAGGTCATCGTGACAAGAGGATAAAATATCTATGATATGATCATAGAGATGAATATCTGAATTACGAGTTTGGCACAGAATTAAGACATTGTGGAAATTGTTTCACAACTAATACAGCCTGAAACACCATAGTATGATGGTGTGTCCGAACATCATAACTGCACCCTATTGGATATGATGCATACCATGATGTCTCTTATCGAATTACCACGATAGTTTATGGGTTAGGCATTAGAGACAACCACATTCACTTTAAATAGGGCACCACGTAATTCTGATGAGATGACACCGTATGAACTATGGTTTAGAGAAACCTAAGCTGTCATTTCTTAAAAGTTTGGGGCTGCGATGCTTATGTGAAAAAGTTTCAGGCTGATAAGCTCGAACTCAAAGCGGATAAATGCATCTTCATAAGACACCCAAAACAGTTGGGTGTACCTCCTGTCTCAGATCTGAAAGCAATAAGGGATTGTTTCTAGAATCGGGTCCTTTCCCGAGGAAAAGTTTCTCTCGAAAGAATTGAGTGGGAGGATGGTGGAGACTTGATGAGGTTATTGAATCGTCTCTTCAACTAGTGTGTGGCAGGGCACAGGGAGTTGTTCCTGCGGCACCTACACCAATTGAAGTGGAAGCTTATGATAGTGATCATGAAACTTCAGATCAAGTCACTACCAAACCTCGTGGGATGACAAGGATGCGTACTACTTCAGAATGGTACGTAATCCTGTCTTGGAAGTCATGTTGCTAGATAACAATGAACCTACGAGCTATGGAGAAGCGATGGTGGGCCTGGATTCCAAAATGGCTCGAGGCCATATAATCCGAGAGAGGATCCATATATGAAAACAAAGTGTAGACTTTGGAAGAACTACTTGATGGTCGTAAGGCTGTTAGGTACATATGGATTTTAAAAGGAAGACGGACAATGATGGTAAGTATCACCATTAAGAAAGCTCGACTTGTCGTTAAGATGTTTTCCGACAAGTTCAAGGAGTTGACTACGATGAGACTTTCTCACTCATAGCGATGCTAAGAGTCTGTTGGAATTATATTAGCGATCACTGCATTATTTATGAAATCTAGCAGATAGGATGTCAAAACATTGTTTCCTCGATGATTTTCTTGAGGAAAGGTTGTATGTGATACAACCGGAAGGTTTTGTCAATCCTGAAAGATGCTAATAAGTACGCAAAGCTCCAGGGACTGGAGTAAGCATCTCGGAGTTGGAATGTATGCTTTGATGAGATGATCAAAGATTTAGGGTGTATACAAAGTTTATGAGAAAATTGTATTTCCAAAGAAGTGAGTGGGAGCACTATAGAATTTCTGATGAATATATGTTGTTGACATATTGTTGATCAGAAATGACGTAGAATTTGTAGAAAGCATATAGGGTTATTTGGAAAGTGTTTTTCAATGGAAAGCCTGGATTAAGCTACTTGAACATTGAGCATCAAGATCTATAAGGATAGATCAAAACGCTTAATGGTACTTTGAAATGAGCACATACCTTGACATGATCTTGAAGGTGTTCAAGATGGATCAGTCAAAGAAGGAGTTCTTGCCTGAGTTGTAAGGTATGAAGTTAAGACTTAAAGCTCGACCACGGCAGAAGAAAGAGGAAGAACGAAGGTCGTCCCCTATGCTTTTGTCATAGGCTCTATACGGTATGCCATGCTGAGTACCGCACCTGATGTGTGCCTTGCCACATATCTGGCAAGAGGGTACAAAGGTAATCTAGGAGTAGATCACCAGATAGCGGTCTAAATTATCCTTAGAGGAATAAGGATATGTTTCTCGGTTATGGAGGTGATAAAGAGTTCAACGTAAAGAGTTACGTCGATGCAAGCTTAACACCTATCCGGATAGCTCGGAGTAGAGATACCGGATACGTATAATGGAGCAACAATTTAGAATAGCTCCAAGTAGAACAGTTATTTGAAATGGCTCCAAATGTAGCGTATGACATAGAAATTTGCAAAGTACATACGGATCTGAATGTTGCAGACCCGTTGACTGAAACCTCTCTCACAAGCATAACATGATCAAACCCAGAATTCTTTGGGTGTTAGTCACATGGGGATGTGACCTTGAGTGTTAATCACATATCGATGTGAACTGGATTATTGACTCTAGTGCAAGTGGGAGACTGTTGGAAATATGCCCTAGAGGCAATAATAAATTGGTTATTATTCATGATAATCGTTTATTATCCATGCTAGAATTGTATTGATAGGAAACTCAGATACATGTGTGGATACATAGACAACACCATGTCCCTAGTAAGCCTCTAGTTGACTAGCTCGTTGATCAATAGATGGTTACGGTTTCCTGACCATGGACATTGGATGTCGTTGATAACGGAATCACATCATTAGGAGAATGATGTGATGGAGAAGACCCAATCCTAAGCCTAGCGCAAGATCATGTAGTTCGTATGCTAAAGCTTTTCTAATGTCAAGTATCATTTCCTTAGACCATGAGATTGTGCAACTCCTGGATACCGTAGGAGTGCTTTGGGTGTGCCAAACGTCACAACATAACTGGGTGGCTATAAAGGTACACTACAGGCATCTCCGAAAGTGTCTGTTGGGTTGGCACGAATCAAGACTGGGATTTGTCACTCTGTGTAAACGGAGAGGTATCTCTGGGCCCACTCGATAGGACATCATCATAATGTGCACAATGTGATCAAGGAGTTGATCACGGGATGATGTGTTATGGAACGAGTAAAGAGACTTGCCGGTAACGAGATTGAACAAGGTATCGGGATACCGACGATCGAATCTCGGGCAAGTATCGTACCGCTAGACAAAGGGAATTGTATACGGGATTGATTAAGTCCTTGACATCGTGGTTCATCCGATGAGATCATCATGGAGCATGTGGGAGCCAACATGGGTATCCAGATCCCGCTGTTGGTTATTGACTGGAGAGTTGTCTTGGCCATGTCTGCATGACTTCCGAACCCGTAGGGTCTACACACTTAAGGTTCGATGATGCTAGGGTTATAGGGAAAGTATGTACGTGGTTACCGAATGTTGTTCGGAGTCCCGGATGAGATCCTGGACATCACGAGGAGTTCTGGAATGGTACGGAGGTAAAGATTGATATATAGGAAGTATGGTTTTGGCCACCGGAAGTGTTTCGGGCATCACCGGTAGTGTACCGGGACCCCCGGAGGGGTCCGGGGGTCCACCAGGTGGGGCCACTAGCCCCGAGGCCTACATGGGACAATAGTGGGAAGGTACCAGCCCCTAGGTGGGCTGGGGCGCCTCCCACCAAGGCCCAAGGCGCCTCTAAGAGGGGAAGGGGGCAAACCCTAGGCTCAGATGGGCCTAAAGCCCACCTAGTGGTGCGCCCCCCTCTCTCCCCCCTTGGCCGCCCCCTAGATGGGATCTAGGGCTGGCCGCCACCCCTAGGGAGGGAACCCTAGGTGGGGGCGCAGCCCCTCCCTTCCTCCTATATATACTTGAGGTTTGGGGCTGCCCACCACATGTGATTTGCTCTCCCTGTTGGCGCAGCCCTACCCCTCTCCCTCCTCGTCTCTCGTAGTGCTTGGCGAAGCCCTGCTGGAGTACCATGCTCCTCCACCACCACCACGCCGTCGTGCTGCTGCTGGATGGAGTCTTCCCCAACCTCTCCTTCTCCCCTTGCTGGATCAAGGCATAGGAGACGTCACCGGGCTGTACGTGTGTTGAACACGGAGGTGCCATCCGTTCGGCACTAGGATCATCAGTGATTTGGATCACGACGAGTACGACTCCATCAACCCCGTTCACTTGAACGCTTCCGCTTAGCGATCTACAAGGGTATGTAGATGCACTCTCCTTCTCCTCATTGCTAGATTACTCCATAGATTCATCTTGGTGATGCGTAGAAAATTTTGAATTTGTGCTACGTTGCCCAACAACGGTCAGTCGAGCTAGAATCGTGCATATTGACTAAGTTAACAAAGCCCTTCGTCCCTGTCAACTTAGTAGGCCCACTATACTGGGTCCCAGCTAGCAGGGGGAGTATTCATTTTTTGTGCGTAATAAGGAGGCACTTCCTTGCGTGCGAAGATATAGCTGGTGGGTCCGATTTGTCAGCGGCGGAAATGTTTTTTTCGCTAAATACAGAGGCCGTTTCGGTGGGTCCCAGATGTCAGGTGGAGGAAATCATTATTTTGCGTGTAATAAGGAGGCATTTCCTTGCGTGCGGCCGTGGACCCAGCTATCAGCCTCTCCATGTACAGTCCACTTCAGATGCATGTCGGTCGTTGACCACGCTGACCACGCCACGCCGAGAGCACCAGGGCGGTGTACGACGGTGAGGCCTAGGAAGGGAACGACACGGAGGCAGGGAAGACTCGGCTGTTGTTTTTGTTTCCCACGCGGAGGGGAGTATGACTTTACGAGGGTTTACTGGTTCGTCTGTCGTCGTCGGAGAATAACAGCAGGTGTGGGTGAGTAGAGGGATGGCTAGGCCAGCGATGGGAGTACGGTGGGGCAGTGAGGCCTGCGCGGCAGCACAGCCGGCCGCGGGGAGGAGGGTGCAGGTAGTCCCGCCGGCGCTTGTTTGA
Organism: Triticum aestivum; assembly: GCF_018294505.1. Taxonomy (NCBI): domain Eukaryota; kingdom Viridiplantae; phylum Streptophyta; class Magnoliopsida; order Poales; family Poaceae; genus Triticum; species Triticum aestivum. The sequence continues at coordinate 562,120,941 of NC_057806.1, forward strand.
ACGGCTGGACAGGAAGAGCAAAGATTGAAGAAGCACGACGGCCGTTGGATGGATATCCAACAGTCACTGCTTGTGCGTCAACCTTTTTTCTAGGAAAGCCTCAAATCTGTGGAAAACAGCATACAGCCCATCTGCCATTATTTCTAATAATTTTCAGCCCATTTGCTAATTCTTAAGGTTTTTTTGGAGCCCATATTCTTTTTGTTAGCATTACAGCCCAAATTGTGGTCACGGTTAAAAAATTATACGAAATTTCGCATATTTCGGTGCGGTCCGAACTATTTTTGATCCCGAAATTTCGACTCACATTCAAACTGATTATAAAAATAAATGTATATCAATATAAAATCCAACAAATTCTCCACGCATAAAAATTAATGTAATTTAAAATCTTGAATTGAAAAAAAAAGATATTTGAAACTAATTGCCGGTTTGATGTGTTTTAAAAATGTACAGCCCATTTCTCATTACTGATGGGCCATTTTCTCGGCCAGCCGAATGAAAGCTCTCCTCGTCTTGAAAGATTTGCAGCCCAACGGGCCTGACAAAGCGACTTGCTTGGCAAATCACAAAAAAACTGGGGTGTTGCCATGGACCCAGCTGTCAGCCTCTCCACGTACAGTACTCTTCCGATGGAAGTCGTTCCTTGACCACGTTGACCATGCCGCGCGGAGAGCACCACGGCGGTGGACGACGGTGAGGCCTAGGAAGGGGACGACGCGACAGTGGAAGCCCGCACGGAGAGGAGTACGAGGGTTCACTGGTTCGGCTGCGGTGTGAGGCTACAGTCGCCGCAGGGCCTAGCCAGCGGTGGGAATAGTAGGGGGCGGTGAGGCCTCTGCGGCAGCACAGCCGGCCACGGGAGGCAGGAGCATGCGGCACGACCGGCGCTGCTTTGGGCGGCTGGAGCATTAAGACCAGAGGTTGAAGAAACACTATGGCCATTGGATGGACATCGTTATTTTGCGCGTAATAAGGAGGCACTTCCTTGTGTGCGAAGATATAGCTGGTGGGTCCGACCTGTCAGCGGGGGAACGTTTTTTAGTCCATTTGGTGGGCTGGGTGAAACAATGATGTAGCATCTATGCAGCCCGTTTAAATCCCATTTGCATTTTTCTCGAAATCCGCGGACTTGCTGGGCTGGGTGAAAATATCATGTTGGGCTAGACGGAGAAATGTTATAAAAACATAAACACATGATTGCACGTCAGTAAAATCTTTGCAAGCTTATGTACGCAATCACTAGGAGTTAACTTGCCAAATTATATAAACAATTATTATTATTATTTTGTAAGAACTTTCAACTTACGAAATAAAATATCATTTTAATTTGATGAGTTAATAGTACGTGGGGTATTATTATTTTTTAGGCTAGACGTGGGACAGTTGAGTTGGTTCTAGGGGAAAGTACTGGGAGAAAACTCAGTTTACATTGAAACAGAAAGTGGGAAAAAATTCAGAGACCTGCTAGGTCCACCTGAGGAGGGGAATATGTTGGGAGGAAGGAGATTCAAAGCATGGCAGCCGAGTGAACTAGTTTTTTTACGGACAAGTGAACTAGTTTACATACATAAGCAAATAGCCACTAAAAAAAGCAATCAGGTTAATGGGTTCTTAAAAGAAATATTTCGGACAAAACAGATAATTACGACACATAGGCTAATGCTTGATCATGATGCGGCGGCTGTCCGTGTACTCGTCGGTTACGGGAAGCAGACACGCCCTCATGTCCAAGATCTGCCTGTACATGTCGTAGCATGTGTATGCGTCCTTGGCCGCGTAGGTTATGTAGGCTAGATTCAGAGGTACCTCCCACGTGTTTAGGTCGTCTTCTTTCATGTTGGCATATCAGGGGTCGATGATGGTCTCAGCGAGGTCAATCACGGAGTCCTTCTCCTGCCTGTTGCTGATGATCTTGTATTGCTTCTGGATGTCGACAAGCTTGTTGCACCAGATGGCCGAATCATCACGTTCTTCCTTCTCTCCACCGTAGCGAAGGTGCAGTTGGCGCTGCCGATGAAACGGGCGAATGCTCCAGAACCTGGTGCAGCCATAGGACTGAGGCGAGGCAGAGCTTCACCGAGTCCATATCGTTGGTGTACATCACATTCAACTTGGTGCAGCCATAGGACTGAACGGCGAACTCAAGGGGGAACTCCTTGCTGAAGTCCATATCCAGCAGGCTCACCCCTCGATCGCCATTGGAGTCTCTTCGAGTGAACGAGTGTGTAGGCGGCGGCAGCAGTTCGTTTTTCAGCTCCTGGGGAACTGGATTCAACAGTAAGCTGAGTGTGTACAGGCGACAACAGTTACTACCCCTCCCTCGTCCGCTGACGCCCGACAGAAGATGCAACCTCGGCCACACGTCGGTTCACGAGCGGGTCTGTATTGGTACTGTAATAACAGGAGTTAGTGGTCACTTTACTTAAATTTAATTAGCTCTAATAGAAATTTATACTTAAAACAGGCAATGTATTCACTCGTTGTATCAGTGCCACAGGATCAACATGCACAACAATTAGAATTATTATTCTCAGGACGCACACGATCAACACATTTGTCGCACTTTCACAAAGATAATACTACCAAGTTTGAACTGTTTGTTATGGTTGTTGTCCTCTGCATCATCATGTCGTGTTTCCCAGCTTGCAAGATTCAGAACCAACAAATAAGATCCAAATAATAAGTACAAAAAAGATGCCTACACATCTCATTGATTCCCAGCTTGCAAGATTCAGAACCAACAAATAAGATCCAAATAATAAGTACAACAAAGATGCCTACACATCTCATTGATTCCCAGCTTGCAAGATTCAGAACCAACAAATAAGATTCAAATAATAAGTACAACAAAGATGCCTACACATCTCGCTGATTCCCAGCTTGCAAGATTCAGAACCAACCCACTAGAGCCTTTTGATAAAGTGAATATCAGGATTAAATCCATCTTTGCTAGCCATGACATAAAATCGAAGAACTTGGCGAATGCTCTTGACCGTTACAATATCTGTAGTTGAGTATTCCTGTTTGCATAGCACAAACCAGGAGAGCATGATTTCACTTTAATAGTGGCCTCCTTTACTCAACCTACAACTCCACTCGGATGAAGCCTGCCTGGACTTCCATGATCCAATTCATGCGCCTTTTTCTGCAATTCACCTGAAATGAATGAAAGATTGCATCATTCAGCTAGCAAGAAGTACTTGCTCTCGTGAGCTGGCAGGTTCTTCTTTAGTAGTTGCACTAAAATTGAGGAACATTAAGGTTGGTTGTCCGACTCATGTAAGGTGCAACTACAATTTTGTTATCCTTTTGTGTAGTTCCACTAAAATAAAGTGTCATTGTGGTGACAGTGACGGCTCATCTTGCAAAGGCTAATAAAATGTTGCACGAGATTACCAGCAGAACTAGATGGAGATTTTGGAAACTCAAATCACCATTTTGTGCAGTTTCCACCAAAATTGAGAGATGTTGCCCACGTGAGATTTTAGTTGAACTGCACAAGACACTCATTCCAAAAAAAGTGTTTTGTGCAATTCACCAAAAGGTCACAATAGCAACAAGGTGAAATGGACATCCCTATCTTGACAAAAAGATATAAAGTAAATAGTTGACGGTCAATAAGAATATACGAAACATATAAAAATGAAAAGAAGCATCTTAATTATGTTCATGGCAATCACGCTAGGACAGTAGAAATTTTAAAACGTCAGCAATGCTTCATGTTACCAGAAGCATTACGATCAACAATGAGATTCCTCAAATATGGGATTACTTTAATGGTGGCATTGCTTGTTTACCAGACACAGTAAATCAAAAGCAGCTAAAGAGTTGGTTTAAGGGCATGGGACCATGGGGACACCAGGAAACTCAGCAGCGTAAAGTAGCAACTTACTTATCATACTGGGGAAAATAGCAGGAGTGCCATTTGTAACACAGTTTAATTGCATCTTATCACTAGAGGCATTAGATTAACAATAACACTGGTTAGACATGTCCCTAAGGTAACAGTGTGATCGCTTCATTTTACATGCGCCCTTACATTAACAACAGCACAAGGTTGGTATAAGGACATGCGACAGTGGACGCATCAGCATAATGTACCTACAAGGAGGCATAAAGTGGTGATGCCGAGTTTGTTCATGTTATGTGAGGGCAACAAACCTAATCCTGGAGACCTCGTACTATGTGAGTGCAGAAAATCTAATCCTGGAGACCTTTTACTATGTGAGGGCAGCAAATCTAATCCTGGAGACCTTTTACTATGTGAGGGCAGCAAATCTAATCCAGGAGACCTTTTACTATGTGAGGGCAGCAAATCTAATCCTGAGACCTTTTACTATGTGAGGGCAGCAAATCTAATCCTGGAGACCTTTTACTATGTGATGGCAGCAAATCTAATGCTGGAGACCTTTTACTATGTGATGGAAGCAAATCTAATCCTGGACATACTCTGTTGACTTGTCCACCAGCCGCCTCTTCCTATCCTTTTTTCAACCAATAATAGATCTGTTCCTTATCCAGTTTGTACTGCGTTTTCCCATTATTTCCCTTTTCAGCCAAGAGACCGGATGGGTATCCGGTCTCTACTACTTTCAACATATTATTTCCTCTTTGAATCAAGTCCTAGATTCATGCTACAACTTTCCCCCTTTTCTTCGTTGTTTGAACAAAGCCCTAGATTCGAATGCATGAAGTAGCTTTACCTCTAATAGTAATAAAAATTTAGGTGGCTTTGCAAGAGCTGATGGGAGTAGAAAAAGATGCACATGCAGACACGTGGGGAGCTGGGGCAGTAGATCAAGGCCGCTTTCGAAGAACTTATACCTAAGGGTCGCCGGGATGTCGGCGGCAGCAGGTCAGATCTGCGGACAATACGGCAGGGAGGAAGAAGGGTCAGAGGACCTCCCGAGTCCGCGCTGTGTCGGAGAGAATGGCATGGGCAAAGGATCAGGCCCCTCCGGCAGCTATGGGTTTCCTCCCTCGGCGGCGATAACCGCGTGAACGATGCACCTTTTAGTCCTCTACACACACCGACCGAAGGGATCCGGTCGGATCTGTGACCAGCGGTGAGCAAAGAGAAAATGTCGCTACCGCTGTCTTGTTTATATCTGGAGAGGATGAGGGAATGAAGAGAGCAACCCTAGTAAAGCAAGCGCTCAGGCCCCTACGTCCATATATAGTGGAGTGATTATCTTTTTTCTCTCCACAACATGCGTTTCAATTTGTGTACGTGGCATTAAAGAAAAGAAACTCTCTATTTAAGGTGACTACTGTATGACTCCTAGTTACTACTACTAGTAGTACTACAGTATTGTTCACTTGTGCTCCCTGCCCCTCCATTCATTGAACAACCCCACGGGTGAATAAACATACAGTACTTATTGTATTTATATAGAACGAACAAGCTCGAACTATTTTCGCGTAGTTAAAAGTTGAGGGAGGGGCTTTTCCCGGGCAGTACGCGCAACAGTTTTCGGGTAGGCGGTTTGACAGAGAGGCGAAGAGGGTGAGCGAGTGGGGCTGTGCGATTTGACGGCGCGTTACTGCTGGAAAGACTTGTGATATGACCACTCACTATAGTCATGAATTACTGGCGCTCCGACCGGGGTGATGCCCCCATTCCGTTCCGCGCTCTCATCTGGTGAATGACACGTCGACCCGGATGCTGGCGGCCACATAGCATGGAGCCGACCCCAACGATTTTAAGCTTACAGACACGGTACACGCTATACTAGACTACTCTACACATGAAACTGCAACACGAGCGTCCGGGCTGCGCTTCGCTCTTCGCCTCTTCGGGAAGTCGAACAATGATGGAGTACTACTGCACTCGAGGAGTACTACAGTACGCTTCTGGCCATCTGACACCGATTGAACTGCTGCATGTCCACCGCGTGCGGGAGGGAGAGCGTGTAGCGAAAGCTTCTCCTAGTCTTGCCAGCCACCACACTCATGGGCGAGGGAGGGACGCTCCTGCCTTTGCGTGTATGACAGGTGGGCCCGACAGGTGTGTGGCCAACCTGTCATACAGCCAAAGGCAGGTGCTGTTAAGTCGGCGAGGGAGAGTATAATCAAACTTCTCGTTGATGTACGAGTTGACGCGACACATCAAAGCACTACACTCGATATATTTCAATAATTTGCGTTTACCGATGCATTAATTACAACGCATGCATGCATGCCGTGACTCTCCTTTTGATACTTGCATGTGTTGATTTAATGCACCTTGAAGTAGTATAAAATATGTGATGGTAAAGCTTTGTAATACCCCGGCCCAAGTCGAGAGATGGTTGTGCACGTGGAGGGCGAGATCATGCAGACCGAACAGGAACCGATGATGGAGCTCTCTAAGGTCTCGATGGACCTCACCGTGCTCCACTGCCCCTTGTGCCTCCACCCCTTGACGCCTCCAGTGTATGAGGTTCGAATATACCTCGTCCGTTCGGCTGACTGAGAAAGGTGCAGGTTTCTTGATTAATGTGTTGTTCGATTGATTTCTGCAGTGCAAGGGAGGGCACCTGGCCTGCGTGGATTGCCGCGTCGAGCGCCCCGGGAACCAGCGGCATTGCCAGAAGTGCGAGCGCGGCGGTTGCTTCGACATGCGGAATGCGGCGGTGGCTTCGACATGCGGAACACGACGGTGGACTCCGTCCTTTTGTCGGTGAGGGTGGTGTGCCCACACGAAGGTTGTGAGCTCTATGTCACTTATCACAAGCTCGCCGATCACCAGAGCGTGTGTCCGCTCGCGCCCTGCAAATGCCTCGTGCCCGTCTGCGGCTCTTGCTATTCGCGAAGGAGGACCGTCGTGCGTTTTTCTTGGTCGGCGGCGTGCTCGACATCGGCGCGCCTATCGTCGTGTCGGTCGTCTGCATCAGAGCGGGGGCGTCCCCACTGCTGCACTACGTGGCCAAGCTGTGGGCGAACGGCCCACCGGGGGAGCCCAAAGGCACGACTGACGCCGTCAAGGTGGAAATGGAGGTGACAAGCAGCAAGGATCCCGGCGACGTCGTCGTGCAGGAGCTAACCTTCTTGACAGTTCCGCCCAAGCTGCTGGCCGGGGCTAAGCTTGTGTCCCTCCACATTCAGATTGACAAGCTCACGTCCTAAATATTTCTACAGTGCCTTCTGTTTATCTTAGTAATATGCTAATATAGGAATTACCTTGGTCTACTTTAGCTTAAGAAATGGTGGGTTTTGGTGGCGATAAAAAATTATGTTTATCAATGCATTAATTGCAATGCATGCATGCATAAAGTACATGCATTGGTCAATTTTCTCTTAATACTTGCATGCAATGATTTAATGCACCTTGGAATCTGAACATGTGTTGGGGAACAACCAAATTGAGCCTTATAAAATGGAAAAACTAAAAATTTGAGATAAGCCCTATAAAATCGGAAAGGAGAGAGTAGAAAAAGAAGTACTCCATTCGAGAATAGTGCCGCACTTCAAAACTTGAACCGTCAATAAATTTTGAGCTTGCGCCTCGTAACATTCCAAATTACTCCATGCTATATTGAATTGCAAACCTGTTCACACCGATCACAACCTAAACGGTTTCCCACTTTGGAGCGTATTAGTACTCGGTTATAAATACAAGTATCCCAAGATGACTGTGCATTCCTCCTCAACTCCTCATCCACAAAAACAAACAAGCCATTCAGCATCCTTCCCTTGCGTCTGCCATGGCCAGCGTGAGTTCTGGGTCGAGAGATTGCCACCAGGGAGAGGCGAGCTTGGAAGCGGAAGCACGAGAGATGTCCCGCCTCGCTGCGAGAGCAGACGACATGTCCCGCCGCGCGGAAGTAGCAGCACCGAGGTCCCGCCGCGCCATCGATGCAACAGACTGGTCCGGCCGTGCCGCGGAAGCAGCAGAGATGTCCCGCCGCGCCACAAATGCGGCAGAGATGTCCCGCCGCACCGCAGCGGCCGAGGAAAATTTCTTGCGTGCAGGCGATGACTGTTATATGCGCATGCATGCGATCGTCCATGGCCAGATGGATCAGATCTCCCGTTTTGCGAGGTTGCAGGACGACATGAAAGGCTCGTTTGAACAGGCTATCGGTGCACTAAGGGAGGGCAATGAGAGGCTCTAGGCCGAGCGCGACCTGCTGAGGGAGAAGATCGTCCGAAGTGCAGACCAGCAGGAGGAGACCAGTGCCTTGTTGAAGAGGACCGGCTTCATCGTCAAGAAACTTATGGACGAGAATGACATGCTCCGCAACTAGCGCCAAAGGCTGGTGGAGGAATCCGTGGATGTTCTCAAGCAGTGTCTTGAGGACACGAAAGAGCTCATCGCCGCTCGCCGCGGAGACTAGTTCCCGCGGCCTACAGCAATGCGTCAAGAAAGTAGAGATCAGCGAGCCAGATCCTTGTCTTCCTTCTTCTTTTGCCCTTGTGTATTTCGGGCGTAGCCGCATGTGGCTTTTTTAATGATCTTTCTAATTATGTAAGACAATTAATCGTCCTTATCTTTCTGTGGAAGATCAATGTTGCGAGGCTGGGATGAAGAAAACTCTTGCTGTGGCGACCCTGGCGTTGCTGTTCTTCTAGTTGCTGCTGGGCTTCCTTCAGTTTCCTGGTTTCTTTTGATGTAATAATTGGTTTAGGATGTGGATTGTGTCGTCGGTTGTAATGTTGGGTTCTAGCGCGGATGTTTGGCCTTTGTTAGCCTCTTGGGATGTTGCGATTTCAATCTGCTAGCTTTTAGTCCTTTGTGTTAGGCTGGAGTTGTGCTGAACTTCTTGTGAATTGTGGTGGTTTTCAGTAATGAAAATTGAAAGGGACAAGCCCTTCTTTGATCAAAAAAAATTAATCGTCCTTATATATTCATCAGTCTTGCTATAAGTCATAGTAGATGCTATATAGGTCCATCGGATCGTACATCAAGATCCGTGCTTTCAGATTTTCTTTTTTCTCTCTTAAATCTCAGTCGAATGAGACATAGCCACGCCATTAAACAGAGGCTCGGGTGCCATTAATGGAGACCTTGGGAGACAGGTGGACGGCAGATGGAGGTCAAAGGGCTCTCCTCCCGATAACCACGCGCAGGGGTCTGATCGCACGCCTCTCGTACTACTCAAATAGCTACCTTGCACGGTGCCTCCTAGCTAATAAAAAATGGGGACGCGTGGCGGCACGTAAATGGTACTAGTAAGTAGAACGCCCACGGTTTCAACAATACTTGTGTTTCCGATTGTAACATGACAACACTTGTTCCAAAATGACTTTGTTGATTGTTAATGTGTGCGCCTTCGCAAATCGGACTACAAATTTACCACAGCATGTTGGTGCCATGTCATGGCACCAAGCCAAGTTTCATTTTTTCATGCGTGTTTTGGATTTACAGGAACTAAAAAACTAAGTTTCTCAATGTTTCCAACCCGTCCACGACGCCCAGAATTTTGAATTTCATTCCCATTTCTTGCATGTAACCTAGAAATTTACCCGAGGACACACATGTGATTTGTCAACCAACTTTGGTGCACTGGAACATGTGCTTGTATTTCAAATTTGAATTATGCACACAAAGGTGACACGTTCCCTCCCAGAACCATGAGCCTTCTTGAGAGAAGCTCCGATTTGCAAGAAGCTTATACCAAAATTTGTTCCTATTCGGCCAATTTTTTTGACCACGGCATGGTACTACCATCACGTGACACCATACCAAGTTTCATGATTTTAAAACCAAGTTTCTCAATGTTCTCAACCGAGCCACGATGCCCAGATGTTTGAATTTGATTCTCATTTTTTGCATGGGACCTACAAATTCACCCGAGGACACAAATGTGATTTTTCAACCAACTTTGGTGCATGGGTGCATGTGCTTGTAGTTAAAATTTGAATTATGCACATTAAATGACCAAAACTCAATTAATGTGTAAATAAGGCCAAACGAAGCCGGAATAATTCCAAAATTTAACAGGGCACTCATGTAGTTCTATGTTGCCTTTGTAAATAAACTCAAGGGGGACAACGTATATCGTTTCGCACTCAAAGGTGGCACGTTCCCTCTCAGAACCACGAGCCTTCTTGAGAGAAGCTTGGGTTTGCAAGAAGCTTATACCAAAATATGTTCCTATTCGGCCAAATTTTTTACCACAACATGGTAGCACCATGACATGACATCCACGCCAAGTTTCATGATTTTCATACGTGTTTTGGATTTACAAGAATTTTAAAACCAAGTTTCTCAATGTTCTCGGCCGAGCCATGATGCCCAGATGTTTGAATTTGATTCTCATTTCTTGCATGGGACCTAGAAATCCACCCGAGGACACAAATGTGATTTTTCAACCAACTTTGGTGCACGAGAGCATGTGCTTGTAGTTCAAATTTGACTTATGCACATTAAATGACCAGAAACTCAATTAATGTATAAAAACGACAAACGAACCCAGAATAATTCCAAAATTTAACAGGGCACTAATGTAGTTCTATGTTGCCTTTGTTAAACTCAAAGGGGGGGGGGCAGCGTATATCGTTTCACACTCAAAGGTGGCACATTCCCTCTTAGAACAACATCTTAGTGCCATGACATGACACCATGCCAAGTTTCATGATTTCAAGGCGAGTTTTGGATTTACATGAATTTAAAATCAAAGTTTCTCGATGTTCTCGGCCGAGTCATGACGCCCAGATGTTTGAATTTCATTCTCATTTCTTCCATGGGAACTAGAAATTCAACCAAGGACACACATGTGATTTTTCAACCCACTTTGGTGCACCGGAGCATGTGCTTGCAATTCATATTTAGATTATGCACATTAAAAGTTCAGAAACTCAATTAATGTATAAAAAGGCCAAATGAACCCGAAATAATTCCAAAATTTAATAGGGCACTCATATAGTTCTATGTTGCCTCTGTAAATAAAATCAGGGGGGAGGTAGTGTATATCGTTTCGCACACAAAGGTGACACGTTCCCTCTCGGAACCACGAGGCTTGTTGAGAGAATCTCCGGTTTTGCAAGAGGCTTATACGAAAACTTGTCACAATTCATCCAAAAATTATACGCATGAAAACAGGGTTTAGATTATCCCAAACATCTCGCTACCTAGACCAATAATGTACTATGATTTGAATTCAACATAAAATGGTTACAAATATTTGAATTGGAGAGCATATGGTACATGTAGTTCATAGTGAAATATGATTACTGCTATATGTATGTTTTTTGTTATCAAGATAATATTTAAATTATTGTATAACTTGACAACAATCGTATTCAAATAAGGAAAATTGATTCAAATTTAGTCCATATGGTAGACGACAATATATATGTTCACATGGTGGAGTAAAATGTTCATATATGATGGAAGATCAAAATGTACGACTACATCAATTATAAACCGCAAGGTCACCTACCAATATATTCGAATTCAACATAACGTGGATTCAAAAATTGAAATTCGAGATCATGGCATCTGTAATCATATAAAAAGGGACATTACTCTTTCTTTGGTGGGAATTGATTTGTTTTTTGTTCTTGTTGAGGGAAGTGTGAATCAATTTGTTACTATGCAGGGTAATCTTGTTCTCCCGATTTTTTTACATTTTTCTTGTAGTTTTTTCAATGGCATCTATAGTAATATAGTAAAAGGGGACATGACTCTCTTGTGTCTTGTATGAATTGTTTTTTTACACGTTAAGTTTGTTCTGCTGAACAAGGAATCCGCACCTTGTTATCCCGAAATTTTCAAGCTCGAGTATCATTTGTCTCACCTGCTTTGAAACTCCCGCTTCTTCAACCCGCGCCGTGCCTTGTTATCCCGAAATTTGGGCGCGCGCAAGAACTCCCTCCTCATCCGAAATCACTCCCGCGGCCCAGACACGCGAAATCCCCCTTCTACCCCTTAGCCGGAAATGAAGCTCCACATCGCGGTGTCAAAACCGGTGGGGATACACTGGTAACTTACCCTACATTTCGGACAAGCACGTCCCTAAGCTTGGCTCCCCCCTCCTCCTTCGCCCCCCCCCCCATTCGTACACCGAGGCCGCCAAAACCCGCGAAACCCCACGCTCCTCCGTCGGCCTCCCAACCGCCGCCCAGCCGGAGACTCTTCCCCGACTACGTCGTCCACCGCAACAGCTTGCCGTCCCTCATCCACCGCACCGGACGAGGATCCGTTGTCGATCTCGTCATCCCGCCAGATCAGCCGCCCCGTCCTCCACCTCCAAGGAGTTGCCCCGACGTTTGCCTCGTCTATCGCGCCACCTCAATCCCCATAGTGTCGTCTTGACCTGCCCCACCGGAACTGCAGCACCCTCACCAATTCCTCCGACGAAGCCGAGGCCAACTCGGCGCAACCAAGGAGGTTCTGCACTCACCGCTACATTTTATCTTTTATTCGATCTCATGGGGCTGCCGGTGCTCGATACCGAGCAGACATGGCGTGTCTCCATCGACGGCGCCGTCGCCGGCCACATCATCCATGTCGTCTCTCCCCCATGTCGTTGCTTCCTCAGCGGCGACTTCCACAACGGCACTAGCTGCAACTGCTCCGGCTCTCGCTTGCGCTGCGGCTCTGTTCTTGCTGTTGGCCATGCTGCTATACTGCTCCTGCTTTCATTTGTGCCGCTGATTTGCTCTTGCTCTCGCTTGCACTGCTGCTGTTGCATGACCTCTGGCAGCTACAGGAGTTGTTGCTTTAGCACTCGCTCGCGGTGCTACTACACGACTTGCTCTCTGCTAGTGCGTTCCCTACTCGAGCGTCTGCTGATTATATCACTGCTTCTCTGCTTCTAGTGCTCGAACGCCCTAAACATCTATTGCAATGCTCTGTTACTAGTTCAATCAGTTTCGACAGTAAAATTCAGTTTTGACTGTGAAGTTCATTTTCTTCAGTTAAGTTCAGAGTGAACAGTACTTACAACATTTGTCGGAGCGGCCATGGCGCGGCTGATGCATTTTACATCTAGCACTTTTTGGTGATGTATTTTACATCATCTATTGCAGATGATATTAGGGTCCCACTTCAGATTAACGTTGTCTGTCTTGTCATGCTTCAGCCTCGTCACCGTACACCTTAGCGGAGCTGCTCCAACGATGGAACCATCCATCACAGCGGAGCAGTACCCTCGACGCCGTTTCCAGAGGCCTCGGATCTTCTTCCCCGCCTCCGACAGTCACACCAGCATCATCACCATCCTCCACGTCCAACCCAATGATGTTGAGGTCCACAAGGCTATGCCAAAGAGGTTGTACACTCGTCGCATCACTTTGTTTCTCCATTCCTCTGTTCTTCCAATTCATGTGAGCCAAACACATAGGTTGACTAAAATCCTATGTTTCCAAATGCTCAGTTTTTCATGTGCATTCCTATCCTATTCCTGTGTTTTTCCTGTCCCTACGTTTATAGAATCCTCCAATTCTAAGGAGCCCTTACAGATTTACTTCATTTTCCGATAGGCGTCAAAGAAAACTCTGTGTGTTATGTCCTGCTCCTGCGATGCCGTCATCCACCCCACCTGAGGTGCACCATCGACAGAAGCGTTCACTGCAGCAAAGATCCCCCCTGCAGACTTCCTTTCGCTGCCCCAGATCATCTTCCCCGTTGCCGGCAGCCACGCCAACCGCATTACCATCACTGGCTGAGCAGATGAACCTGAGGACTACACAGTTCCGGAAGAGAGGTCGCAGTCTTTCGTGTTTGCTTACGTTATACATCGGTTATTATTACCTACTACTTTATCGTTCAATATTGAGTTTTGAATTGCCCATGGGTCTCATATCGACCCAGCAACGAATAGTATCTGTCTACTATCTGGTTCATCTGGGCTCTTCTATGTGGTTCATGTTGGGTGGGCAACAAACAATAGATGATCCATTGTCTATCTTTTTAAACTGAAGCTATAATCTACCTGGTATCATTAGTTTTGGATACATCCACTCGTTTTCGACCATCGTACTGGTATCATTAGTTTATAATCTACCTGGTCGTTTGTCTATCTAACTATTTTTTTATTATGCATGTCAGATATTGTACACAATCGTACTGAACATGTAGAGAAAAAGAGAAGACCGTTGCGTGCGAATATAATGTCATGCACACGCCGCTCCATGGTGGGCGAAGTGCCCTCCCTCCTGCATTTCCAGATTGTATTCCAGAGGAAGATAACTGTTCAGATGGAGATTCGGAAGGAGCCGACCACGCATGTTTACCACCTGAGGTGTTTGCTCTAACCTGACATGCTGATTTTGGTCATATCATGCATATGGCGCCTTGCATTGCTTACATTATACATCTTATATGTCATCAGCTTAGTTTAGATTTTCTTTGTGTGAATGCCACCTATTTGGTTTCTATATCATACTCCCACCATTCCTAAATATTTATCTTTTTAGAGATTTCAACAAGTGACTACATACAGAACAAAATGAGTGAATCTACACTCTAAAATATGTCTTTATACATCCATATGTGGTAGTCCATTTGAAATCTCTAAAAAGACAATAATTTAGGAACGGAGGGAGTATATGGGAATTATGTAATGCCATCTTCTTTAGCCAGGCGTCATATACGTGAATCATGCAATGCCATCCTGTTTAGCCAGTCATCGTATATGTGAATTGTATCATGCCATATTTTTTCCATAATGTATTCCATTTGTCAACAATGTTTATACATTCATCTACTCTTCCTGTGCATCAGCCATTTGAGTCGGTCATTGGAAAATCTGGAGTGAAAACAAGGTCTTCTGAGCAGTCAGTGCTACCTGTTGATGCAGATTTCTTGTTGGTTACAGATAGCTCCTCAGAGGAAGATTCAGAGAGAGATGACCAGTCGTATTCCCCTCCCCCCGAGGTGCATGCTCTAACTTGGCTGGGTTATATTGCTCATATCTTGCATATCTTGCATTGCCATGCCATCTGCTTAGATTAGACATGCTTTGTGTGAATGCCTCCTATTTTCTTTCTATATCAGATATGTGAATTATGCAATGCCATGTTTTTCAGCCAGTTATCATATATGTGAATTATGCACCGCCATGGAGCCAGGCATCATATATGTGAATTATCTCATGCCATCTTTTTTTCATTACGTATTCCATTTGTCGACAATCTGTGTATATTGAACTACTCTTCATGTGTATCAGCCATTTGAGCCGGTTATGGAAAAATCTGGAGTGAAAACAAGGTCTTCAGAGCAGGCAATGGTACCTGTTGAAGCATATATCTCGATGGTTACAAGAAGCTCCCCAGAGGAGGATTCAGAGACAGATGACCAGTCCTATATCCCACCTGAGGTGTATGCTCTAAGTTGCAATATTTATATTTCTGGTATGATGCATATGTGTCTTGCATTGCTTAGTTTAGACATCATATGCACACTATTGAATTTTATCTGCTTAGTTTAGAGATATACATGCGAGTGCCAGTTGCTTAGTATATGAATCAATTATGTCAATTATATCATGCCATCCTGTATACTTAGACAACATGTATGTGAATTATTTCATCCCAACCTATTTTAGAAAGACATCATATAGTTTTGTCATGTCATCCTGTTTAGGTACTCATCATATGTTGAATTATGCCATTATATCTTGTTAAGTTATCCATCATATATCTGAAACTGTGTCATGCTATCCTGTTTAATTAGTTAGGCATCATATATGTGAAATTGTGTCATGCTGTCCTGTTTGGTTAGACAACATACATGTGAATTACCACATCTGTCTATCATACAATGTCTGTACGTTCAATTTCTTTTCTTGTTTATCAGCCATTTGAATTGGAGGGGGTGATGGCAGTATCTATGGGAGCAAAAACCCGTTCTTCACAAAAGACAGTGCTACCCGTTGATGCAGATAGAACCATGGTTGTACTGGCCCACAAACTAGCCCCGCCACACATAATCGAGACTCTTCCAGATTGCACACATACACTGTTGGGCAGAAAACCAGCTACAACACATCTAACCGCAACCCTAGTGGATAGTAACCCACTTATAGTTGACAAAACACCATGTCCACCATAGAGTACCGCCACACGAGCAGTTTGTAAAGCTACTGCAGTGCCCAAAGCACAAAGACCACCACAGCTAACCCAAACTCCACGTTTAAAGCAGAAGAGCAACTGTTCTCAGGTCAGATTCCGTAGCTATGGTCCATACTCCTTTGTTGTTCCCTCACTATATTTACTCATACCAACTACTTTTGAATTTGAAGGATCCAATTGAAACTCCAATGGCGCAACAGGTATGTTTTAAACCTATTTCTTTAACTGGATTGCTGTTCTAACTTCTTGCTCTATGTTGATTTCAGTTTAAGTTGCATAAACAGTTATGTTCTCATGTGATGCACATTACAAGTGCTGCCAATGTTGTGTAGTTTCTCACACTTATATTCTGTCTATGCTGACGTGTCTTAAAAATATATGAGTTGAACTGTGTCTCTATCTTGATTAGGGAACATAAACTAGAATGATATGGACAATACAGTGACCATAGTACATAGATATGTTTTTGTTTCATGCTGTTATCCTATCCACCTTACTACTGAACCGGTTTACCAAAATGAGTTTCGTATACTACAAGCTAAACCTGTGATGTGTCTGCTTGTTTCTCTTGTAGTATGCAAACAGAATATTGGAGAAGAGCACCCCACTATGCAATGGTAGAGAAAGTAATGCAGATAAGGTTCAAGATAGTGAGACAACCCTGTTAGTCTCCAAGAAAGATGATAAAACGATCTTGTAGACAGTGAGAAAACCCCACAGTCCTGCATTGATGTAGTGTTCGAGTTACTGGCTAGTACCGCTGGCACAAGCTCTTCCAGCTCGCTGCTTGAATCACTTCAGCTTCTTCAGTATCAGCTACAAGCTGAAAGGCATCAGTCAGCTGTGCTGCGGTAAGAAGCCGAAGGACCGAGGAAGTCCCTGCAGAATTCAGATGCGTACTTTCTTGTGCAACAGCAAGCGCTGGAGGATTTAAGTGCCAAACAAGAGAAACTTAATAAGCTTGCTAAGCATCTTGCCAGGATTATGGGTACCCAGGATATTGTTTCTTGAGCTCTTCAATAGTGGTTTCAGTTCTGGACTTGTTTTGTTGCGGTGTTTATATGCTGGTGTGTTCCCTATATTTGCACTGGTGGCGAACTTTGATGCCCAGTGGATGTAATATGTGTAATAGCCATGATAGCCTAGCATAAGTTGCTCGCTTATTTATTTCCTTGTTTTGTTTATTTGTTTGCTTGTAGTCAGTGCAGTTCTTTTTCCGTGGTTTTCTAGTGGCTGCAATAACCTATTTTTTAAAACTAGGCCACAATAACCATGGGCTAATATTTACTGTAGTGACACTGGGCCTCCTACGGGCCGTAGAAACAGTGGGCCTTCTACGGGCTGTAGAAACAGTAGGCCTTCTACGGGCCATAGAAACAATGGGCCTTCTACGGGCCGTAGAAACAATGGGCCTTCTACGGGTCGGATCATCAATGGGCCTTATACGGGTCGTATGATCGATTGGCCAAACATGGGCCAATAACATGCCTCATTATGGCCATAAACGGGCTAGAGTTGGAATCGTCCGTTCATGGGCCGACCATCACAGGCCATCGTTAATAGGCCGTATTTGATGACACTATGAAAACGGCCCAACGAATTAACAGACCACAAACGGGCCGGCTATAACCACGGGCTGAATTTTGCCCACAAGCAGAAAATGACAGTAATGGGCCGTAAGTAAACGAATGCTGGAAATGAGCCCAAGAATAAATGGGCTCTGAGAAGGCCGAAAGATAACATGGGCTAGAAACGGCCCAACAGAATAATGGGCCGTCAATGGGTATAAAGTGATACATTGTTCATCACAGGCCAGTTTCACCACGGGCCGTTAATGGGTGTAAAGTGATACACTGTTCATTACAGGCCAGTTTCACCACGGGTCGTTAGTAGGCCAAGAGTTACATAGGGCCTCATATGGGTCGAAAGACGTCATGGGCCATACATGGGCCAGAAGTGAAAATGGGCTGGAATCATATTGGATGGCCTAGATGACGCTACAGGGCCTAATTCGGATAGGGCGTAACGGTCCTTGAGTTAGCGGGCTGTAAATGGGCTATATTCGAACATGCCGTTAACAGGCTTTCCATGGGCCGGCCCGCCAGCTTTTTACCAAGTCAAACGGGCCGGCCTTTACACCGGAATGGGCCTCTGTTGGGCCGTGGCACGTGTCGACGTATCATAGGCGCCTATCTGACCCACTGACGAGCTGACACGTGTTTCGTCCGGCCATTAAGAATTTTACATGTGGAAATTTCCCATTGGTCGGGGCTGTTAACGGGTTATCAGATCCAAAACCCGACCCGATAGCTTAACGGTGTTCCCTTACGGTGGATGCAATGTGTCAATCACCCTTGACGAAAGCATTTCTGTGACGCGCGAATTATCGTCATGGAAGTGGACACTTCCGTGATGATAATTTTGGTAATGTCATGGAACACTTCTACGACAGCACAGGTATGACTATCTTGATTCTGTCATAAATTTGTCATGGATGTACATGCATGACAAAAAAAGCGACCTACTGTGACAAACACGTATCATCACGAAAGTGTATTTTTTTGTAGTGGGTACAACAATTTCTTGTGATCCTCTAACATGCGCAGCAACTTCTTCTTCTCCAAATCACTTGCGCAGTTTCTCTTTGCATCGGCAATGGCCCGACCTAGATCATCAGCGGGCTCATCTGATGCCTCTTCTTCAGCTTCTTCCCGCATTGCCGGCTCAGCTTCTTCCCCCATTGTTGTATCATCATATTCAGGGAACCCATCATGGCCAGGATAGCTGTCGTTGTCCTCTTCTTCTTCATTGTCTTCCATCATAACCCCTCTTTCTTCGTGCTTGGTCCAAACATTATAGTGGGGCATGAAATCAGACTCAAACAGGGGTGGACGTGAATGGTTCTTGACTTAGAGTAATTGTTATCATTCTTACATCCAACACATGGACAAGGCATAAAACCATCTGCTCGCTTGTTTGCCTCAGCCGCAAGCAGAAAAGTTTGCACGCCATTAATGAACTCGGGAGAGCATCGGTCATCATACATCCATTGTCGGCTCATCTTCATTACACAACACCGAAAAGACCAAATTAATACAAGATCATACATAAAGTTCATACAACACTTAAATGCAACAAACAAATAACTCTCTAGCTAAAGAATTTAAATGCAACAACAAATGCGATCAAGATCGCAACTAAGGTAACAATTGATCCAACAGCATAATGATACCAAGCCTCACTATGAATGACATATTTTCTAATCTTTATAATCTTCAAGCGCATTTTCTCCATCTTAATCTTGTGATCATCGACGACATCGGCAACATGCAACTCCAATTCCATCTTCTCCCCCTCAATTCTTTTCAATTTCTCTTTCAAATCCTCGTTTTCTCTTTTAACTAAATTTAACCTCTCGAATATAGGGGCGATTGGAATTTCCGGTTCACATACCTCCTACATACAAATATCTATGTCAGCTTGATGGGCATAATTTTTGAAAAACATGAAATGCAACAAATAGTTTCAAAAGAGAATATACCACATCCGAATCATAACCCGGACGAGGGCCGACGGGGACGGATATCACAACAATGGCACTATGTATAACAAACAACGTACGGGTAAGATAATTATACGAGTAACTAT
The DNA here is from genome assembly GCF_018294505.1 of Triticum aestivum. Lineage (NCBI taxonomy): Eukaryota > Viridiplantae > Streptophyta > Magnoliopsida > Poales > Poaceae > Triticum > Triticum aestivum. The sequence continues at coordinate 562,140,594 of NC_057806.1, forward strand.
ATATCCAAATCACATAAACATCATTTTTTTTATATAAAACATTCATGAAAAAGAGGCTCACCACAAGGTGGTGCCGGCAACGGGATGGTGCGGGCAATCGACGGTGGTTACGACAGAGATTTAGAAGGCACTAAGTAAACCACACCTACATATGCAAACTAAGTGTTATTTTTGACCTCAAATTGCATATAAATTAAATACTAGCACATATATATAATTCCTCCCACATTACTAAACTCACAAATTGTTGGGGATATAGCTATCAGTTATGACCCGCCCAGGAGGGGCCGGGTCAGCCCCAATGGCGGGTTACACAAGAAGCCCAGTAAACATTAAGATTATAGTTTATTAAATCTTATAGAAGGCCCAAGGGCCTAGAGGCGGCTTAAGGCCCAATATTAAAAACCGCTGTAAGTAAGAAAAGACTTGTAAAGAAAGGCATGTAAAGGAAGTCACCGAGCCAGACACGATTATGAGCCGGCCGGGACTCTGTAGGCCACCAGGCGTCAACCCGTGTATATAAGGGGACGACCCGGTGGCGGCTTAGGGCAAGAAACAAGAGATCGATAACCAAGCCGGCGAGTTAAGCCTCTTGGTGATCGAAATCCCAGCAATACCAACACAACTAGACGTAGGCTTTTACCTTCATCATAAGGGGCCAAACTAGTATAAAACATCTCGTGTCCTTTGTCCCGATTAACCCCTTTAAGCTTCCTAGTTGCGATGGCCCTACGACTAAGTCCTTTCACTAGGACATCTGCCATGACAATTCCACGACAGTTGGCGCCCACCGTGGGGCCAGCGCACGGTGGATTTGAGTTCTTGAAGGGCAACTTTGAAAGGCTCAAGGGATACGCTGTGGGCCAGATGACCAAGAGTCTTCGCGGCAAGCTCTACATCGACGACGAAGGCTGGGGCCCCGAGGTTGGCTCAATTGAGTACGGATACCGGGTTCCCTTCGGCGGAATTCACATCTTCATCGGCCGTATCGGCGAGTCAGGCCCTGAGCGGGAGGTCCACACCAACCTCGTCGAAATGGCTCAGCGCGCGAGGACCGCCCGTGTTCAATCTGTCATGAAGCATGCATTTGTAGGCTGCATCCATGGCGGTGAATACTCTGAAGGATCGGTGGAGGGCGGTGAGACGGTTGTCTGTTCTGACACTGCATCATCAATGGGCGAGACGGACTCTTTGTACCAGTTGTAGGATGGCATGCTCGGGGGTTGTTCCGATGGCAGCAGTATTCCGGACCCCCTTGAGCTGCCGAATTGGGCCGGAGTCTTCATGGCAGGGACACAGCCCGGGCAGAACTCCACAGCAGCTGCGGCAACAGCTACCGGGTCGGTCGCAGCCGGTCAGGAGACCCCGCGCGCCCCCCGTCTCAGATTCTAATGGACCTCATGGATAAACTGACGACTCTGTTGACTGCCGTGGTAGAGCCGGCGGATAAAGCCCAGCATGATGCAGAGGTGGCACGCGTACATCAAGAGATGGTGTAAGCTAAAGAAAATCTGGCCGCGGAGGAAGTCAGGATGGCAGCGGAGCGGGCGGCTTTGGACGTTCGTGCTCAACAGATTCAAGAGGAGACCTTCCGGCTCTCGGTGGATCTGAACGTGTCAAACGAGGTCATGAGGAGAAGGCATCAGAAAATTCAGTCACGTCTACCTCTGACGCTCGATCCTAGGAACCTTTTTCATACGCCCGGAGCCGCGTGAAGCAACCCACCGGAGGTAAACCGGATCACGACACCCGGCGCGCCGGTCCAACCGCGTGCCGTGGAACCACCTCGTGTAATTGCCGCTCCACCTCATTACGTACCAACGCCGTCGGGTCACTTCTCCAATCCCTTGGAGAACCTCATTGCAGCGTCGGCTCATTTGGCGGCTCTCCCGATGGAAGGTGACTCACCGGCGGCAGTCGAAACGCGAAGGGTGAGAGAACTTCTTCAAACAGCTCTGGCACAGCAGGATGCATACTCCTACAGTCGAGACAAGATCCATTCAACTCCTCGCCCGAGTCGGAGCCCAAGCTATAGTAGGCATATGGAGTCAGCTGACATGTCAAGCAATGCTCAACGCCGCAACCGGCCACACAGGTATGAGCCGGTGCAGGCTGGAGCCATTAACTTGGCGGATCAGGAGAGGATCCGGCAAGAGGCCGACCGAGCGGTTCAACTGGCAGCAGAGCAGGCGGCTCCTCAGACCTTTCCGACTATCCAGTAACCTCAGTTGAGGCAGGGGTGGCCACAAGAACCGAAGGTGTCCCTTGCCTGGTGTCGGCCATACGTAATGAGCGTCTGCCAGAAGACTTCAAGGGGCCCCGTAAGGTGCCTAATTACACGGCCGACTTACAGCCTGGGGCTTGAATTGAGAGTTATGAGATGGCTATGGAGTTGTTGGAGGTCAGCGACACGGCAATAGCCAAGTATTTCACTACGATGTTGGATGGAACAGTTCATACTTGGTTGAAGGGGTTGCCACCCAATTCTATCGGCTCATGGGCAGAGTTGAAGGCCCGGTTCATCCAGAACATCAAAGACACATGTATGCAGCCTATGTCGATTGTGGACCTGACTAATTGTAAGCAAGACAACGGTGAGTCTACAACCCATTGGGTGCGCCGGGTCAAGGAGATAATACATTCGTCTGATAAGATGGATGCCGGCTCAGCGGTCTTGATGTTGGAGAAAAATTGCCGTTTTGAACCTATGAAGCAGAAGTTGGGGCGGCTCAAGCGTGACTGCAATGACATGGGCCAGTTGATGGCGGCTCTCATTAAGTATGCTGATTCTGGTAGTACCAAAGACCCGGTGTCTGACAAAGAAAAGACAGCGAAGGGAAAGAAGAACGGCAACGGCAAGGGTCACCAACATAACCCGGCAAATCAAGGAGGTAATAAACGTAAGGCTGATGAGTTTGTCGCTAACACCAATGTGCGGGGCAGAAATCAATGGCACAAGGGCAGGCAACCCCCTCGATCAAGCGGGTCAGGTCCCACCCTTGAGCAACTATTGAATGAGCCTTGTCCAAGGCACGACACCCGGGAGAAGCCAGCCACCCACCTATGGAAAGATTGTACAATCATGAAGGTGTTTAAAAATTCAAACACGTTTGATGGAGGTCACGGCCCAGGTGGCGGTTCAGGTGGAGGCGCTTTCCATGGCCCGGGCGCCGGTTCCGATGGAGAAGGATTTCACGGTCAGGGCCATCCTGGTAACCAAGGAGGATATAATCCACAACCCGGCCAAGGTAATCAGCAGCAACAGTCCGGGTATAAGAGCAACCCAAAACAGTTGAATAGTGGGCAATACCATGTGTTCACCACTAGTTTATGTAAGAGGGACCAGAAGCTTCACAAGAGGGCCGTCAATGCCGTTGAGCCAGCGATTCCGCGGTACTTACGTTGGTCAAAGCAACCTATTGTGTGGAGCAGAGAGGATCACCCACCCCAGGTTGATAATCCGGGTCACTTGGCCTTGGTACTGGCGCCTCAGGTTGCTGGATATAAATTCACTAAGCTACTCATGGATGGAGGCAGCAGCATCAACATCCTCTACTATGAGATGTTCCGCCGGATGGGGTTGACTGATAAGAGTCTTAAACAATCCAACACTATTTTTCACGGTGTGGTACCTGGCAAGTTGGCATACCCAATTGGTAAGACTGAACTGGAACTAGCCTTTGGAGATGAGTATGACTCCAGGGCAGAAAAATTAACCTTTGAGGTGGTTAAGATCAAAAGCCCATATCATGCTCTGTTTGGACGGCCAGCTTATGCCAAGTTCATGGCTCGGTCGTGTTATGTATATTTGCAGCTCAAGATGCCGGGTTATAAGGGCACCATTACAGTACATGGGAGCCGGAAAATAGCTTTGGAGTGTGAAGAAGGTGATGCTGCCTATGCTGAGTCTGCTTGTGCAACAGAGGAGTTAAAGTTTTACAAGGATCACGTTGACCCGGCAGACATGACGTCGTTAAACAAACCAACAACAGAGCATGAGCCGGTGTTGAAGTTCAAATCAGCTGATGACACCAAGATGGTTGACTTTGTGCCTGGCGACTCATCCAAGCAGTTCATCATCAGTGCAAACTTGGATCCAAAATAGGAAAGCGCGCTCATCGAGTTCATCCGTGAGAACCGAGACATCTTTGCATGGAAACCTTCTGAGATGCCGGGTATCCCGAGGGAACTCGCTGAGCACACTCTCAATATTGATCCAAAGTTTAAACATATTATACAGTTTCTCCAACGGTTCAATGAAGAAAGGTGCAAGACCATTGGAGAAGAGGTGGCCCGACTCTTGGTGGCCGGGTTCATTGTAGAAGTCTTTCACCCAGAGTGGTTAGCCAACCCGGTGCTTGTACTAAAAAAGAACGGCACCTGGCGTATGTGTGTGGATTACACCGATTTAAACAAAGCTTGTCCGGCTGACCCTTTTGCCCTCCCCCATATTGATCAGATCATCGATGCTATGGTGGGTTGCGCACGTTTGAGTTTCTTGGATGCTTATTCAGGTTATCATCAGATCAAGATGGCAGTCAAAGATCAGGAGAAGACGGCTTTTATCACTCCTTTTGGAGCTTTCTGCTATGTGTCTATGCCTTTTGGGCTTAAGAGTGCCCAGGCGACTTACCAACGATGTGTGCAGAATTGTCTTCATGATCAGATTGGGCGTAATGTTCATGCTTATGTGGATGATATAGTGGTAAAATCCAGGAAAGAGGAAACCTTGGTCACAGATTTGAAAGAGACCTTCGATAATCTCTGAGTCTACAAAATGATGCTTAACCCGGCTAAGTGTGTTTTTGGAGTCCCAGCTGGCAAGCTCTTGGGTTTTTTGGTGTCCAACCAAGGTATTGAAGCTAACCCGAAGAAAATCAAGGCAATTACATCCATGGCCAAACCAACATGCATCAATGACGTTCAACTGTTGGCGGGTCGCATTGCTGCTTTGAGCCGGTTCATAAGCCGGTTAGGGGAGAAGGCGATGCCTTTGTATCACATGATGAAGAAAACAGATGATTTTGTTTGGAGCGATGCTGCAAACCATGCTTTTGAAGATCTGAAGACACAGCTTGCTGAGCCGCCGGTCCTTGCTGCTCCAATTGAGAAAGTGCCATTGTTGTTATACGTAGCCGCCAACTCACGAGCTGTTAGTGTGGCGATTGTGGTGGAGCGCAAGGAGGTTGGCAAGGAGCATCCGGTTCAACGACCGGTTTACTATGTCAGTGAGGTATTAATTGAATCCAAACAACGATACACACATTGGCAGAAGCTCGTATATGGGGTGTTCATGGCGAACCGGAAGCTTAAACATTATTTTCAGGGTCACCCAATCACTATGGTTAGCTCTGCTCCTTTGGGAGACATCATTCAAAACAGAGAAGCCACTGGACGAGTCGCCAAGTGGGCCATTGAGCTTGGGTCTCATGGGTTGAAGTATGTACCACGTACTGCAATCAAATCTCAAGCACTGGTTGACTTTATTAATGACTGGATAGAGATGCAGATGCCAGAAGAGAAACCAGACAACACATATTGGACTATTCATTTTGATGGGTCCAGACAGTTGGAAGGCTCGGGGGCTGGAGTTGTTTTAACCTCCCCTCGAGGTGACAAATTTTGTTATGTGTTACGGCTGATGTTTCCTTGCACTAACAATGCAACAAAGTACGAAGCCTTACTCCATGGTCTTCGAGTGGCCAAAGATATGAGTCTGAGCCAGGTCAGATGTCTTGGCGACTTAGATTTAGTGGCTCAACAGGTATCAGGCAAGTGGGATTCCAAAGACCCTCTCATGGCGGCTTATCGCCGCGAAGTTGATGTTGTGGCAGGACATTTTAAAGGATATCAGGTGGAGCACATCGACCGTAGGAAGAACGAAGCGGCCGGTGCTCTAAGCCGGTTGGGATCTCAGCGTAAGCCGGTACCACGTAACACCTTTTTGGATGTTTTGCATAACCCATCTATCAAGTTACCCACGGAAGAAGATCTAGCCATTCCTGACCCGGAGGCACAGTTGGTGGCGGCTCTTCAAGTCATCCTAGATTGGACAGTGCCGTTCTTGGCTTACATGACCCGGGGAGAGTTGCCAGCGGATGAGACCCTGGCTCGACAGATAACCCGGCGGTCCAAGTCATTGACGATTTCTGGTGGAGAACTATACCATCGCAGCATCTCGGGAGCGTTTCAGCGGTGTGTTTCCCCTGAAGAAGGCCAAGAAATACATCGTGAGATCCATGAAGGCGATTGTGGTCATCACGCCGGGTCAAAATCTCTGGTGGCCAAGGCTTTTTGTCACGGTTTTTACTGGTTGACGGCTCATGCTGATGCATAGGATCTGGTCAGCATATGTGATGGATGTCAAAAGTTCGCACGACGAGCACATTTGCCGGCTCAAGAACTCCGGATAATTCCAATCACTTGGCCGTTTGCGGTCTGGGGGATTGACATGGTGGGACCTTTCAAAAGGTCTAAGGATAAAAATACACATCTTCTAGTGGCAGTTGATAAATTCACAAAGTGGGTTGAGGCAGAGCCGGTGAATAAGTGTGATGCGGCCACGGCGGTTCAGTTCATGAAAAAGGTGATCTTCCATTTTGGTTTTCCACACAGAATTATCACTGACAATGGCACTAATCTGTCCCAAGGGCTATGGAGGAGTTTTGTCAACGTGAGCATATTCGGCTTGATGTTTCTTCTGTAGCTCATCATCAATCCAATGGTCAAGCTGAGAGAGCAAATCAGGAAATCTTAAAAGGTCTCAAACCTCGGCTTATGGTTCCTTTACAGCGAACGCCGGGTTGTTGGGTAGAGGAATTACCCTCGGTGCTGTGGAGTCTCAACACCACACCTAACAGGTCTATAGGTTACACACCTTTCTTCATGGTGTATGGAGAGGAAGCAGTGTTGCCTAGTGACATCCGTCATGACTCGCCTTGTGAGGCAGCTTATGTTGAAGCCAATAATGAAGAAGCCAGACATGATGCACTCGACTTGTTAGATGAAGAAAGAGACTTAGTAGAGGCTCGATCAGCAATTTATCAATAGGACCTGCGCCGTTATCACAGTCGTCAGGTTAAGTCCAAGACTTTTCAGGAAGGCGACCTCGTGCTCCGGCTCATCCAGGATCTGTCAGATGCACACAAGTTATCCCCACCTTGGGAAGGACCCTTTGTGGTCAGCAAGAACTTATACAACGGGTCATATTACCTCATTGACGTTCGAGAGCACAAAGACTCACGTAAGTCGGAGGAGGAGACCCGCCAGTCATGGAACATTGCTCAACTTCGGCCATACTACACCTGAGCCACCGGCTCTCATCATGTACATACTTTAACATTGTATATACCATGATAAGTAATAAAGCAGGACCATCAGTGTCTTTTCTTTTCAAAGACTACGCATCTTTGTTATTTCTTATTTTCAAGTGACTATTAAGGAGCTGATATATTTGAATCAAGTCTAACCTTTTTTGGTCCGACTTATGATCGTATTCGAATCTAGCTGCAACTATCATGGTCCCTTGGGGGCTTCCTGTTAAAACATAGGTCGTATTCGAACCAAAGAGAACATAGCTGTCATAACCCTCTTGATCGGCTCAAAGCCAAACTCACTAGGGGGCTTCTTGATCGTATCTGAATCATAGCTTAACCCATTTTTGGGTCCGACTTGGATCATATTCGAATCAGGGTCATTAAAAACCTCTCAAGGTCATTTGGGGGCTTCCTATTCAAACATAGGTCGTATTCGAACCAAAGAGAACATAGCTGCTGGTACCCTCTTGATCGGCGCAACACCAAAGCCACTGGGGGCTATATGGTCGTATTCAAACCTTAGCTTAACCCCTTTGGTCCGGTTTACTGATCGTATTCGAATAAGAAACCCCCAACCTTTAAATACAAGGTTAAATTGTACTTATTACCTGTTATTTGCTTTTTAGTTCTTTGTTGTCTCAATTTCACAAATAATTAGCATGGTCTTCTTTGCCGGCTGGACTATTTGACAATGAAGCCACCAAGGTATGATGATCATTAAGTATTCATAAGTATTGACTTCTCAAAAAGATGGAGTTACCAACTTCATTACCCGGGTTATTTAAACCGGTGGTCTAAAGATCAAAGGTACAACTATGACTATTGTTTACAAGCAATTGTCTGCTGTATTAATCAAAGGGTTATTGTCAGCCTTGTTCTCTTTTTATGTATGTTTCTGTTGTCTACTATGGTAAACATATTGGCTATAAGCCGGGTGTTCTAACCCGTTCGGTACTAAGCCGCCAAGCCAGTTTTTTCCTTTTGTGTCTACAAGAACAAGAGCTAAAGTATTGTAGAAACAATCATAAAATATGATGCATATATTGCCATTAGGAAATACCGAATCACACACAGTGTTTTATGCACGATGGCATAGGCAAGGCATTCAGTGTTTTCACAGCTAAACTATTACAAGGCTTTCATAAGCCCATGAAGATGGTTATTGCTCCTCCCTCGCCGGTTCACCGCCCTCTGTTGACTGGAAGCTGGGTTTTGACCAGTTAAAACCATTCACGGCGACAAATTCTGCTTCTTCGTCAATCAGGCCGGCCGGGTCAACTTCTGGGGCAAATGTATTTTCACGAACAGGTCGGATTAAATCTATCACCTTGTATGAGGGAGTTGCCATCTTCTTATTTTCAACATCAAAACCCGGCTGACACTTATCGATGTTGGTTTCATATCCAAGAATAGTCGCCTGAGGTCGGACTCCGCGCACGCAAGCCATGAAGTTATCCTGCTCAAAGAGAGATCCGTCTTCCTTCACGGTGGGATATCCTCTCGCCACGTCCGCCGGGTCTAGGTCTGGCACCCAAGCCTTGGAGCGGCTCAGGGCAGTCAAAGCTCCGGCTCTCGCACAGGAGCGCTTCACTTCTTGAAACCTGGGGGTAGGATTGATAGTTTCTTCAAGACATCGCTGAGCCGGTTGGGTCCTTGATTGGCCGGAAAGATGGCAGCAAGTGCCCGTTGTGCGCCAATATACAGTTGCTCCACTAAGGTATACACTGCCTTCAGCTTAATCACATGATCTTGGCTCAGATTCTTGCTTCGTGAGCCTGCACATATTTCATAAACAAAGTCAGCTGGCGGCTTATATTCCGGATTCGCAAAAAGTACACAACATTAAAGACAGACGGCTTACCAAAGATGGCGGCCACCATTTGAGACACCTGGCCCTTTAAACCATTCAGCTCTATTGAAACCTCTTCAAGGGCTGCTCCGGCCTTCTCGGCGTGTTGTGTCAGAAGCGTTTTTTCCTCTGCCTAGGTTTTCTTCTTGGCAGTGAAGCTGGTCTTTAAATTTTCTGTCTCAGAGAGACTTATTTGCAATTTGGAGTTAGCAGACTTGATTTCCGCCTCCTGACCCGCTAGTCGGGTCTTCGCATCAGTCAATTGCAAGCTCAGTTCAGATAAGGCATTCTGCAAAAAGCGTACCTAGATGAGTCAAGATTTCACTTAAGGTTCAAAAATCAAGATTCAAGTCTCAAGTACTTTACAAAAAACCACTTGACACTTGGGGGCTAATGTATGCCAAAACAATTTCTTATGACTCTAAAGACATACTTTAAGTCCCAAGTACTTTACAAAGTAACAACACTTGGCACTTGGGGGCTAATGTATACTATTCAGCAAGTTTCTCAAGGTTAAGCCGGATTATGAAGTTCTTTGAATATGGTACAAGACAATTGAAAGTACCGGCTCATTTATGATCAAAAGGAACTGGCCCTTGGGGAATACAGGTGAAGCTTTTTTCTATTGAACTCAAGAAAAGTTTCAAAGGTAAAAGATTTAGCCTCTATTATAAAGTCTGCAGCTCATTCAGGTTTTCTCATAATCTGAAGACTTGGGGGCTGGCGGAATATAGATAAGACGGAAGAACATACCTCGTATTTCAGTTGTAACTATTTGACCATTTCGATCTCTGAGTCGCGATTGGAGTGCACATGACTACAGATATTTGAGAAAAGCAAATTCAGCTAAGTGTTGAGACAAACAAATTTCCTAAACTACTTGGTATTATTCCAGATCAAATGGCTATTCAAAAATGGGAAAAATTCTAGACCTAAAAAGTTTAGCGCAGATAAGTCTGTGAGTTCTAACGAGATCTTTGAACCAGAGAAAGGGATCTGTGGGCATTAAGAGTAGGCACAAAAACGCTACCGCACAAGCATATACATCTTTTTGGATCAAGAATAGGCTTGCGGTGGAAGAACTACGAAGAACTGCGATGAACTATGAAGAGCACGAAGAAGTCTGGAAACCCTAATGCGGATCTGAGAAGTGAAAAGGAGAACACTTACAACCACGGATCTTCTGCGGAGGTCGCCGCCGTTCTCTGGACTGATTCGGGTTGATGCAGCGGCCAAGGTCGACGGAGACGGAGGAGAAGCGCGACGGCGGTGAGGCTCGAGCAGCAGGAGGGTTGCGAGAGGAAGAAGATGGAGAGAGAGAGAGAGAGAGAGAAGAATGAGGAAGGCCGAGGCGCGCCTATTTATAAGGAAAAATGTGAACAGACGGGCGCGAAAATCGAGGGGGGCCCGAGTAATGGTTATCCAAGTACACAGACGCCTCGATTCTCGGAAGACATTAAAGATGAAGATCCGTTGGGAGATGACGTCATAAAAGTTTTTTGCTTTTTTAAGAGATGACGCCATGGCAGGTTACAAAAACTTCTGCGAGGATAAGAAGATGGATTTTGTCTAAGTGTTGAAGATTGACAAAGAACGAAGTTCAAAGTCAACCTGGGGCCTAATGTTGGGGATATAGCTATCAGTTATGACCCGCCCCGAAGGGGCCGGGTCAGCCCCAATGGCGGGTTACACAAGAAGCCCAGTAAACATTAAGATGATAGTTTATTAAATCTTATAGAAGTCCCAAGGGCCTACAGGCGGCTTAAGGCCCAATATTACAAACCGCCGTATGTAAGGAAAGACTTGTAAAGAAAGGCATGTAAAGGAAGTCATCGAGCCGGACACGATTATGAGCCGGCTGGGACTCTGTAGGCCACCAGGCGTCAACCCGTGTATATAAAGGGACGACCCAGTGGTGGCTTAGGGCAAAAAACAAGAGATCGATAACCAAGCCGGCGAGTTAAGCCACTTGGTGATCGAAACCCCAGCAATACCAACACAACTAGACGTAGGCTTTTACCTTCATCATAAGGGGCCGAACTAGTATAAAACCTCTCATGTCCTTTGTGCCGATTAACCCCTTTAAGCTTCCTAGTTGTGATGGCCCTACGACTAAGTCCTTTCGCTAGGACATCTGCCATGACAATTCCACGACACAAATCAATCACTATATAAAGCATTGCAAGAGCTAATCTAGCAATGAGAGATGAAAGGACAAAGTTGCTAACCTTTGTGATCATTTGAATGGATGGGGGCCTTCAAATCTTGACAAATTTTGGGCAAAATGTGTGATGAGCTTGAGATGAAGAGGGGAAGAACAGAGAGGAGAGGGGAAAGGGGAAGAACAGAGCGGGCTTGGGTGGACGAAGGGTGTATGTAGGACGACTTTTAGTACCGGTTCGTGATACGACCCGGTACTAAAGGTGCTGGAGGGGCTCTGGACTAACAACATCCTGCTACCACTCACTTTAGTACCGGTTCGTGGCACGAACCGGAGCTAAAGGTTCGCCACGAACCGGTACTAATGAGAGCGGCCGGCTAGCCATTGGAACCAGCACTAATGCACACATTAGTGCCGGCTCAAAACCAAACCGACACTAATGTGCTTCACATTTGACCCTTTTTCTACTAGTGTGAGAGGATCCACCTAATATTTCTTGCTAATTCAATATTATTGTCAACAAAAAGGATGGTACCATCTGCACAATGCAAGAAAATGGTGCCCTTTTTGTTCACTTTAGGGCCAAGCCCTTCAATAAGATTATAATTTGCTACTTTTACAAACATCCTAGTAAAGGTGTCAATTGCTAGATTGAAAAGAAGAGGAGAGAACAGATCTTCCCGTCTTAATTAGTCCTTTTTAAATAATGAAAAAATTCATTTCTTCATTATTGATTTTCACTACAAGCGATACCTCATGGTTGATCTAGTTGATACAGTGAATCACAATATTGTTCTCTTTATAATAAGGATAATGACCTACGTACTACAATTTCCAAAAAAATATTCACTTTATAATAAGGATGCCAATATTCTTGATCCATGACCTACATATAAGATCCAAATATCAAAATCCTCTAAAATCACTATTTAATTTATTTGAATCTAATGGGACATTAAATGATTAGATTTATAACTTACAAGCATACATATTCCCCATATTTTAAACCTTGTTTATGATTTGAAATGTATTTTTAAGATGTTAATTTGAACTTTGTATGATCCAACATTTGTTAATTTAATTTTTTTCTTCCAAAATTTTGTTTAGATAATGTAAGAGAGTTCGAGAAATAACTATTTTTGAGTTAACAAAGAAGATTTTTTTGTATGAAGAATTATTTAGGAAACAACAGGAGCTTAGCTATTTTTATAAAAATATGTCAAGTAGCAAGAGATATGTATAGCATGAAAAGCATCCAAACTACCATAAAATAAGAATTGAGCAGGTTCAGTGGGAGGCAAGAGTAGCATGAAGTTAGACACTCTGTAGTTGATAAGATGCTTAGCCTAGAGGACCGACACTTCATAGTTAAGGTGCTAAGCTTTCCAATTTTGTAGTTGAGGGGTCAAAAGTGATCAACCCAAAAGTTGGTCGGCAAAAAAAAATACATTTCCCTTCTATTAAGTAAGATGAGAATTCATGTAGCAAGAAAATGCTTCAAACGTACAACTAAGGTGAATATAGAAGATACAATCAGAGGGCATGCCAATTGAAGGCAAACACTCTATAATTAATAAGCCCCTTAGTCCAAAGGACCTGCCATTTCATGTGCAGTATATGGACCACCTCGACAAATATTGTGGTTGCTCTCATTCCAAAGGTTACAAATGATACTTGAGGTAACACTATTGAACTCACAACTGTGAGTACTCTTGATTTTGGTAGCAATAGAAAACCTCCAATCCATGATATCAACATAGCTGGACGAGGCAACATTGAGAGTCATTTTGAAGTGGAGGCACGTGAGATCTATCACAACTGGCATACGGGTCTGTCGAGCAAAACGGAAGAACATGCAAATGTGTGATTCAAATATGATTGTGGAAGTGCATAACTGTTAATATACTGAATGAGGTGGCCAAGCAAAATGTTGTATGAAGTGTGAATCATCTTTGTTTTGGACGAGGAGCATAGTAGATAATTTCACTTTACTTTCTGGATTTTCCCAATAAATTAATTGTATTTGATATGATAAGTTGGAAGTGGTGGAGCCAATGAATTGGGAGATGTAAAAAAATTGGCCTTGTGATAGCCATATATTTGGTATCTAGAAGAAAATATAACAAAGTAGAAAATGGTATTACAAATTAGCATCTTAAAACCGTATTATAAAAAATAGGCAGTTATTTTACCACCCCCTCCCTCGCTAAGAGAGATGATTCATCTATAACCCCCCCCCCCCCCCCCCTACCCCACCGCCTATAGTTAATGTAGATCCGAATGACGCATTTGCATCTCCCTCCCGTGTCCTCCTTTTGGTCATTGATGGGAGGGAATTCACTCGATTCGTCATGCGGGTTCTTTAGATGTAGTCCTAGGTTAGGGCTAACTGTGTTATGGTTTCGCTCCATGCTTTTGGCTCCACGGTGGCGATGACGGCGGTGAATTGATAAGGTTCCTATACATTTTCGTATGATGACATAACTCTCTCTTCTATTAGTGTTGGATCAAGAAGGCATTGTATGCACCGTCTAGCTTTTTTTTATCTAGGTATGCATCTTGTGTGTCGTGGTGGGGTCGGGGTAGTGGCAACGACGCACTTCATCCTCACTGACAATCATATCGGTCATCTTCTTCATTTTGGACCTTCCCTTGTCCTCTTCTCTGGAGCGATGATCCATCATTTTTATGGTGGCTATCGACGTCTCCCGACATAACCTGGCAAATTCCTAGCCATGCATGAATTCAAAGTCTTTCTGGCTCCGGTGTGATGCATAGTGCCAGTCGTGGCATTGAGGATGATTCACAGAGTACCATCATCATGTGCATGTGGAAGATGACGTTGGCTTCTCCAAGGACTCATTTCTAAAAAAAACTTTTAGGGCTGTCTTGATTTTTTTGATAAAATACATTTTTTACTAATTCATAATATAGTATCAAGCGGATACAAAGAGTTATTAGCGCCAACCAGGCCCTGCATAGCTAAGATGCACACAACTAAAACCAATAGTTTGACATAGTAAAAAACGAAGCCATATTAATGGCATATGTGACTGAAGTTACGCCTATGTCGATGGTGGTGGTAGACCAGTCCGGAGATTGTATTGCTATCCATCATGGGTAAAACCTCCCTGACCAGTCGCTCTGACCGCAAATACACCATGCATCTTAAATAGTGGTTTAGTTTTGTGTAGTGTGGATCACGTATGAACCCAATGTGTACAGTGGTATAAACCTGCATAGAAGAAGATATTTACGGGTACCTTGTACGGAGTGGACACTTCTAATTCATGGCCTTTGGCCTTTGAAAAAAAAAATCGGTCTTTGGTTTTATCTAGCGTTCGTTTTCACGGAGCATAGAGAAGCCCTAAGATACTTTCTTTTTGCGGGTAAGAGAAGCCCTAAGATACTACCTATGTGTGAATAGAAAGATAGTATTATTACCTCTGGAGCTGCCAAGTTAAAAAAGATAGCAGCCCGCCGTGTCTCTCTCAGTCGTAATCATACTGTCAAACCAATGCTCGCTCCTCGGCAAGGTTTGTTGTCCATCGGCCCAAGAAAATTCCTTTGTTCTTTGGCGACCTTTCCAATACCAGGTATGTAACATGTACAATACTAGGTAGTTACATATATAGCGAAAATTAAGCAGAAAATAAATCTCTTGCTACTTAAAGGAATGTAAGTTTTTGTCGTCTGAATCCGACCATATGAATGTACGTTTTGATTATTATTTTCCTCTCCTATTTGATTTATTTAATGGTTTTAAACTAACTCAACAGTGCCACCTCTTATTTATCTATAAAATAAAATTTTATTTTCTTAGGTAAGCCAATAAATGCTTACCAAACAAGTCTTTTATCAAATAAAATTATATTTTACACATGCAAATTAAATATGGGCAGGTCAATCACGGATAAACCTATTACCATATTCATGACCCTGCTGCAATGTCATTACAAACCAGGACGATCCAAGGATCAGTGGCGTGATCAAGTTTTAATATTTTTGTGGTTATGATTCTGAAGCTATGGCCTTTTGAATTTCTGTGCAAAGTCTCTCTGAAATGTCACTTATATTAGCAAAGGAAATCATAAAATAAACGTTATCTACGTACTCTTGGTTGCGCACGCTGGAAGTATCATTGCTAATATTATGCATACTCAACTAGGCATGTTTTTCTTTAGACAAAGAGAATATATTTATATCATGAAGATAACAATTACACCCGGCCTCTGTATCAAGAAGATGTTCAAAGACATCAGGGATACACACAGCCAAGAAAGAAAATAAAGGGAACAGGAAAAAAGACCCGGCCTCGATGATCAATCACTAGCAGCAGCAACACTCTAACCATCACTGAAGACAACATCCGGATTTCAAAAGAGGTTCTTCAAAGGCAACGCCTCCAAGAAGGAAACAATGTATAAGCGTTGTGGTTGCCTGACCGAAGATCTTGTGTTTTCACCTTTGAGAAAGTCCGAGTCACACAGAAAACAATGCCTTCAACTAGGCATATTGATGAGGTGACATATTAATTTAAAAAAAATCATATCATAATAAATGATGTGCTAATATGTGTCATATATAATATCAAACAATAACTATGATCACCTAAACCTTAAGCGTCCGTGCATGACACGACGGTGTATGGAAACGACCATATATACATCGAGATGTACGCGCGCATCACTGCGTGCTTGCATGCTTAGATGCATACGAGCTAGGTTGCTGGCGTGTTGGTACGTGGGTGTCTGAGTTGCATGCATGCGTACGTGCCAAAACTATGATCGCCAAAGCAAAACAATCCAGCCTTACCAATCATATGCACGCGATAATACACTACTAGATGGGCAATATGTACTGAATCCGATCAACGACGTAGGTATGTATACACTGCTGGAGTGCTGGGCATGGTGTACGCTTGGCAATGGAGGAAGCAAGCTTAGCAGCAATATTGCCACTGCTCTCCGGCAGCTGTGCCTATCTATATATACCTGGAACGTGTCTCAATCATCTGGGATGTTAACGGAATAATTCGGCGAGGACCGATGAGTTGTGCGAGTACTTCACAGCTAGCGAAGGGGAAAGCTAGGAACGTCGCGCCAAAATGGATTACTATTATGTTTACACGTGAGCACGTAGGACCGATCGAGCGAGCAATGCAATCGAGCCCTACGCTAGCAATTGATTGAGACGCAGTTTCTTAACCGCAGATTCAGACTTCTTGCCTACGTTCATTACGAGATTTCGATCGACAAGTGCCTTCGTTATTAAAACGCTAAGAAAGATTATCTGCGCCGCCGGTCCGCCCCAGGCTAGTGTGGAAGTGAAAGACGAATAGACTACCCCGCAAAAAAGAAAAGAAAAGAAAAAAGACGAATAGACGATCATGCAAATTGAGCGACGAGTAGTACTAGCTAGCTAGCTAGTGATCTAAATCAACTTATACTGTATTTCTTTACCGAGATAGTAGTAACATACAATTTCCTCATCGATCGATCCTCGGTGCAGGGGCAAGATCCATCAACCAACGCGCTGGCCGCGTATATGTGAATGTGATGCTTAATTTCTGGCTAGATACGGTGATATCGATGTGTACGTACGTTTATTCTAGGCTAAGGACGCAATGCAGTACCCCCAATCTATATAGAGATTTCGATATTTGCAGATGCATCAATCACTATGCCCCGACATCGTATCTAGTCTAAGGACGCGATGCAGTACCCCCATTTGATCTCGTGACGTCCTGCACACTTTTTTTGTTGCAAAAATTGTGTGTGCGGTTTAGCCTGCTAGCTAGCGCACACGGTTCTAAAAGCACAACCATGTGTGATGCCTTATGTAAGTTTTTATTCAAGAAAATGGCTTTCACGATAGGTTTGAAGGCGAGTTACGTTTTCTTCATCGTTTGACTTTAAGATTTTTAACCCTCAACTGTATCATCCTCCGTGTCAAAAATTGTTATTTTTCTGAATTCATTTGCAGTATGTATATCATTTAGGGCATTTCTAGACATTTAATGGATACAACTAAACTTGAACTATGAGTACATGAAACAGAGCAAAAAATGGGTTTGACAAAAAAAATAATGTTTACGATCTTGAGTATATTTTTAGGCCTTATAAAAGAAATAAAAAGACTTCCAAAAATCTATGTGACAAGAGTCAACCACAAACATGGACTTTATTGGTTTTTAATTTTTGAAAATGTAATTGAAGTCTAAAAAAATTAAATTTGGCATGGTTTCATGATAAGACCTCAGAATATTTGGTAAAAATTTGAGAAGGTTTCACAAAAATTTTAAACCATTTCAAAGAAGAATCGTGGTTTCGAACGTGAAAGCACCAAGTTTAAAAGCTATTTGACATTTCCTTCATCGTTTGACCTTAAATCATTTTCTACACTCAACATACACCATATAACTATCCATGTACAATTTGGCACTTTCGAGAACTCATTTGCTTAAATGAAAATGTGTCAGCATCCCAGTTTGGAGTGAAGTCACAAACTGCAGGTGATGGCTCTCCCCTCTCCCCTCCTCCCCCTGGCGGCGTCGTCGCCGGGCTCGTCTATCCCCCCTTCTTCTCCGGTGCCCTCCCTCCGCTCCCGTGTGGCTTCGTCCCCCGCCCCCTCCTCTGCCCCGCTGGCCTCGCCTCGCTCTGTCCTCCCCGCTCCTCCACCGTCCAACAGGTTCTGGGCGCTCGACTCCAAGGATTCGGGCTCGGACTCCGATTCCCCCCCTTCCCCTCCCCGTTGGGCGCCTTTGTGCAGTCTCCCCGTCATCTCGGCTCCGGGCCGCTGCCGGAAGTTTGCGCCTAGTGGGCGCGGGCGGCCTGCCTTCGCCGCGGTGGAGGTGGATGGCTGGCAGCCCTTGTCCTGTGGGCGTTGCCGTGCTCATGCTCCGTCTCCGGCTCGGGGGCTCCTGGGCCTTGTTGGGGGCGGCATGGTGGTGCCGGACCCGCTCTCCCCCTCCCCTTCGGCACCCTCCCCTGCATGCGCCCCGTCTGGGGGTTCATCGCTGTCTTCGTCGGCGGCAGCGGCGGCAACCCTAGATCTAGCGCTGACGTTTGTGGAGGTTCCTGTTCCTGGGCCGTGGGCCCCCGAGCCGCCTGGTGGGCCTGTTGGGCCTGGGGCTCTGCCTCCCCTTGACTGCGTGTCAGTTCCCCCTCCCTCTTTTGGTGCCTGGGCCGCGGGTGGCCCAGGCCCACTCCCTCGCTCCCCCTTCAGCCCAACATATTGGCCCCAGCCTGGCGTGGTCCGGGTATTTATGGGTGCGGAAGGGTTCGCCCCCCTCCCCATTCTTAGGGTTTCCTGCGTCCTGCTCTGATCTATGTCGTCACCGCTCTCCCATTCATGTCTTCTCTAGATCTACTCCTCCTCCTCCCCTTTTCTCTCTCGTTTGCGGCGGTGGTTTCGATGGACCACTCGCGTGGGTCCTCCAGCGAGGCCCTCTCCGGCCAGAAGCGGAGGAGGAAGGGCTCGGGTGGAGAGGAGGCTGATCTGGAGTATGAGGCCGCGCTGCGCTCCAAGCTCCAGGCAGCGCGTGCTCCGGCTGCGGGGGTGGCGTCGGCGAAGGGCGGCGCCCCCTCGCTCGGCTCTGGTTCGGTGGTGGCCGGGCCCTCGGCGCCTCTGGCTAGTTCTGCGGCGGGCTTTGTAGATCCATAGGAGGTGGCGGTCGTGGCCAGTAGGGCTGGATCTACTGGCCCGAATCCGCCGCCCCCTCTGCATGGTGCTGCGCCCCAGGGGGTGGCCTGTTGCGGACGATGGTGGCTTCTGGGGGGGCGCGGTTCGTGCCTCATGGTGCTTCGGGGGCGCCGGTCCGCCGCCTCGCTAGCGCTGCTGCTGGCCGGGGCGCCGGATTCGTGTCTGGTCCTGCTGGTGATGGCATTCTTCCCCCACCCCTCTTGGCTCTGCGCATTCCTTCCCAGTCCCATGTTGCCAATCCAACCCTCACCTGCTTCGCTTGTCACCGGCCTGGACATTTCCAATCTTGTTGCCAAAATCCTCCTTTCTGTCTTATCTGTAGAGAAGATGGTCACCTCACGGTCCATTGCCAGAATCGCTCCAAACCTCCAGGCTTCATTCACTATGGTCTTGCTCTTCCTGGTTGCTTCTTTTTCGCCCTAGATCGTGAGATCCCTGTTGTTGTTCCTATCCCAGCACTCACCAACTCATGTATCATTACTGTCCAGGCCAAGCATCACCCCCTAGATTCTTCTCGATGAGCTTCGTCTATGGGACGATGGGGGTTGGGATTGGCAAATTCGCCAGTTGTCGAAATTTGAGTTCGCTGTGACGTTCCCCTCTAAAGAAAGCCTTCGGATGATCTCCTCCTGCACCAACTTCACTCTTCCCCTCAACCAATTGGTCGTTTCTGTCAAGGTTGCGTCTAATGGATCTAAATCGATCTCCTCTCTATCTAAAGCTTGGGTCCTAGTTGATGATGCCCCCCTGCTCTCCGCTCCACTGCTTTCATCATGGCCTTTGGTGTCCTCATTTGTAAGCCCATAGAGGTTGATCAGGATTCTCTGGCTGTCCTGGGTGCGGTGCGCCTGTGGGTGTGGTGTGTGGATCCTCTCTGTATCCGCGGATCCATCGACGTCTTCCCCTCGGCCGGTGGCTTCCGGCTTGGGGTTCAGGTCGAGCGAGACGCGGCTCCGGTGTCGCCCCCTCCTCCTCCCCCGCAACCTCCCTCGGGCAATGATGACAAGGGCAAGGATGATGATGGCCTTCAGGATGATTCTCTACATGGCAATGAACATCGCTTTACCCAGTCAGAGTGGGATGGTCTTTCGCCTGATGATCGGGATCTGCTAAAGGAGAACACCCCAGCAGGGGGTGCCAAGGACTCGCTGCCTACTTCTGGTGGGGGGGGGCCTGCGGCTTCTGGTGGGGTGAAGGGCACCCCATTCTCTACGGTGTGCTCTAATCTCCCATCTCGTCCCGCCTCCCCCTCCCTCTCAGGTATTGAAGATCTGCCCCCGGCTGGTCCCTTGGCCATGAAGAAGAGGAAGTCATTCGTCAAAAAGTTCTCCGCTCACAGCAGGGCTTCCGGTGATTCAAAGCAGTCCGTGGCAGGGATGTGTCGTGGGCTGGATGCTGACTTGGGTGCGGCCTCTGGTCCGCCCTCTGCGGCGGCTTCTCCCAGCCATGCTCGTCCGGCGCCATTGCGCTCGCCTGCCTCCACTGCCCTCAAGAGCGGTCGTGTCTCCAATAGTGGCGAGCGTGTTGCTGATCGGGTGGCACGGCGCGCTGCGGCCAGGGATCTGCCCCCTTCAGGTACGCCTCCATGTTCCCATTCCCCCTGTCGTCCTGCACTCTCCCCTGTTCGTCTCGTGCTTCCTTCACAGTCCAATGATCATCTTTTGCATATCTTAGAGTATGTAGGCATTACTTGTGATCCTAGTTTCGGTTCCCTCTCTTCATTGCCAGATATTATCAGGGCAAATGAAGTTGCTTAGGCGGACATCGCTAAAGCCAAGGAGGTTGTGGCTAGGTCTGTCACTCCAATGGTTGTGGCTGGTGGGGGCGTAGAGGGACCTGATAGGGTTCAGGTGCCCTCGGCTGTGCCTAGGCGTGGGGTTGGTAAACGATCTAATTCCTGCTTGGCCCCAAGCAGGTCGAGTCTTCGCATTAATCTCATAGATGAAGGCTTTATTCTGGAACAATAGGGGTTTCGGTGCTAGGGGGCGCCGGGACCAGCTAAAAGACATGGTTCCTTCTGAGAATACTGATATTATTGGTTTTGTTGAAACTCTGAAACCTTCCTTCTCCTCGAATGAACTTTCCGTTGTCACCGGAACGATAGGTTTGATTGGAATTATGTGGCTTCGTCCGGTCATTCGGGTGGCATCCTTATTGGCACACAAAAAAGATTTGTTTGATTTCGTTGCTTTTGATCATGGGATTTTCTGGGCTAGTACGGTGGTATCTCATCGCACCCTCAATTCTTTATTGGAAATCATGGCGGTTTATGGTCCGACTGATCATTCTCTTTCTTTCTTTTGGATGAACTGCAAAATAAAATAGAGTCATGTGACCTACCTTTACTTATTGGTGGGGATTTCAACCTGTTGCGCTCACCTACGAACAAAAGTTCATCTAATTTCTCATGGACGCTTGGCGACGCATTTAATGCTTCCATTCGGGACACTGCTATTCGTGAAATTCCTAGGGTCGGTGCCCGGTACACTTGGACGAATCACCAATCTAACCCCATTTGGTCTGTCCTGGATCATGTCTTCCTTTGTTCTAAGTGGGATACTTTGTTTCCACAAGACGCCCTCAGGGCTCTGTCCATCGTGGGCTCTGATCACTCCCCCCTGATTCTTGACGACGGGACGGATTCTGTCTCCTTCCCTCGGTTCCAGTTCGACACGTCTTGGATCATGGTAGGGTTTTGTTGACTTGATAGCGCAAAAGATTTCTACCTTCTTACTTCTATTCGTCGTTCCTTTGGCCCGATGGACGACTGGCATCAGTGCTCCTATTTTCTTCGTAGATTCCTTCGTGGGTGGGCCAAGAATTATTCGGCTGAGTCAAGGCGTGACAAAGTTCGGGTGGTTGCCCAAATTGGCTCCCTAGATGCTCCTACTGACGGTCTGGGCCTTTCCCCCGCTGAATGGTAGGTGCGTTATGGTTTAGAAGAGGCCCTTTTGGCTCTGCTTCGTCAGGAGGAACTGTACTGGAGGCAAAGAGGCACCATCAATTGGACTTTGAAAGGCGATTCGCCCACATCGTACTTCTTCGCCATTGCTAATGGCAGACGTCGTCGCTGTCTGATCGCCACACTATTAGGAAAACGGCTATAGATGAAATGGTCACTAATGTCGCACCACATGTGTGGTGCGCCATTACAATATAGCAATGGCGCACCACATACAGGTACGTCATTAGTAATATATTACTAATGGCGCACCTGGTGTGCGGTGCGCCATTAGAAGTTTTGAAAAAAAAAACAAAATTTGTTACTAATGGCGCACCTTGGGTATGGTGCGCCATTACTAAAAAAGTAAAAAAAAATAAAAAAAAATTGTTAGTAATGGCGCACCAGTGGACAGTGCACAATTACTAGTTTTTAACTAGTAAGGGCGCACTGTCCACTGGTGCGCTATTACTAAGTTTTTTTTTAAAGAATTCAAAAAAAATTCAAAATTTTTTATATTTTTTTTCAAAACTAGTAATGGCGCACTGTGGGTGTGGTGCGCCATTACTAGTTTAACTACTAATGGCGCACCACCCCACGGTGCGCCACTACTAGTTTGCCCGGCTTCCACCGAATGCACCCCCCACACCCCCCCCGTTGGACCGCCTTTTCAGTTTTAAAAATAATAATAATAAACGATAAAAACGTCAAAAAAATAAAAGAAAATAAGTTTGCCATGTGATATGTGGTCTAGTTGTTGCGAAAATTTACAAAATCTCTCTGAAAATTTGTAAAATGGGCATAACTTTTGCATACGAACTCGGATTAAAAAGTTTTATATATGAAAAATCATCTACTCGAAAAGTTACATCCGAATTTAACTGGGGGAACCCCGTTAAACATTTTCAAAATCCCCAAAAACCTAACACAAAAAAGTTACGGGGCTTTCAAGATCTAGAGGCAAAAAAATTCAAAAAAAAAGGTTTTGAAAATTTTTTAATTTTTTTTTCAAAAAATGATACGCAATATGACCAGGAAGTTTGAAATATTTTTCAAAATTTCATCATAGTCGTGAACATGAACAAAGTCCTAGACATCAACAAGGTATAATAGGATTGATATGCTAGATATATCAACAAGTGCCTGTGAAGTGAGCTGTTGCTGGGGTTGGATAGAACTCTGAAGTTAAGCGTGCTTGGGTTGGAGTAGTGTGAGGATGGGTGACCTTTCGGAAAGTTTAACCATGGAGTGCGATTTGATTTGAGATTAAGCATATTGACCCGAGATTAAGACATAATGACCTGAGATTAAGAAAAAAACGAAAAAAAAATTGAAATTTTTTTGAAAAAATTTTAAAAAAAAATCTGAATTTTTTTTTAAAAAAATTGTTACTAATGGCGCACTTCTATGTGGTGCGCCATTAGTATACCAGATACTAATGGCGCACCATGGGCCATACTAATGGCGCACCAGCGGTGCGCCATTAGAATACCAGCGGTGCGCCATTAGAAAAAAAATTCTAATGGCGTGATGCTAGTGGCGCACCAGTAGTGCGCCATTAGTAGCGAAAATAGGTGCGCCACTAGCAGCCCTTTCTCTAGTAGTGCCAACCTTCTTATCAATGGTGTTAGGGTCTCTGACCAGTCTGAGATTATGCGGCATGTGGTTAATTTTTCTCCTCTCTCCTCTCCGCTAAACCTGAGGTGGGGTTTAAAATGGCTAGTGCTTTCTGGACCTCCCATGACCAGATATCGAGTGTTGAGAACGAGGACTTGCTGATTCCTCTCTCTGCAGATGAGATTTTTGATACGATCCGATCTGCCAACTCTGATGCGACTTCTGGGCCTGATGGCCTCTCCATTCCCTTCTTTAGGCAGTTTTGGCCTCAGCTAAGGGGCCTTGTCCAGGTGATAATCCAAGTTTTCTGGCTGGGGACCATCGACATTTATAGGATGAATTACGCGATGCTCACTCTCATTCCTAAAAGTCGAAGGGGCAGACTTGATTTCTCAATTTAGGCCTATTGCCTTGATCAACAACTTTGCGAAGCTTCCAGCTAAAGGCTTTACCTCTAAGCTCTCTCCGATCACTCACCGTGCCATTAGCCCTTTTCAATCTGCATTCATAAAGGACAGGTTTATTTTGGATGGCGTGCTCCGTCTGCATAAGATTGTCCATGATTTGTGGATCTAGGGGACTAAAGCTATGGTTCTCAAGCTTGATTTCGAGAAAGCATACGACTTGGTTAGCTGGAATTTCCTTCGTCAAGTCCTTATTGCTAAGGGTTTTGATGGTGCGGTGGTTCACCGGCTTATGCAGCTGGTCACGGGTGGACACACGGCTGTGTCGGTCAATGGGCAGATCAGTAATTTTTTCGCTAACGGCAGGGGCCTAAGACAAGGTGACCCGGCTTCCCCCTTCTCTTCAATTTTGTCGCGGATGCCCTCTCCCATATTCTGTCTCGGGTAGCTCTTTCCGGCCACATCACTCCGGTCAGCTCTCACCTTATCACTGATGTCTACTACGCAACCTTCTTCTTGTAGACGTTGTTGGGCCTCCAAGTGCAGACGTTTGTAGGACAGTAGCAAATTTCCCTCAAGTGGATGACCTAAGGTTTATCAATCTGTGGGAGGCGTAGGTTGAAGATGGTCTCTCTCAAACAACCCTGCAACCAAATAACAAAGAGTCTCTTGTGTCCCCAACACACCCAATAGAATGGTAAATTGTATAGGTGCACTAGTTCTGCGAAGAGATGGTGATACAAGTGCAATATGGATGGTAGATATAGGTTTTTGTAATATGAACATATAAAAACAACAAGGTATCTAATGATAAAACTGAGCGAAAACGGTATTGCAATGCTAGGAAACAAGGCCTAGGGTTCATACTTTCACTAGTGCAAGTACTCTCAACAATAATAACATAATTGGATCATATAACTATCCCTCAACATGCAACAAAGAGTCACTCCAAATTCACTAATAGCGGAGAACAAACGAAGAGATTATGGTAGGGTACGAAACCACCTCAAAGTTATTCTTTCTGATCGATCTATTCAAGAGTCCGTAGTAAAATAACATGAAGCTATTCTTTCCGTTCAATCTATAATAGAGTTCGTACTAGAATAACACCTTAAGACACAAATCAACCAAAACCCTAGTGTCACTTAGATACTCCAATGTCACCTCAAGTATCCATGGGTATGATTATACGATATGCATCACACAATCTCAGATTCATCTATTCAACCAACACAAAGTACTTCAAGAGTGCCCCAAAGTTTCCACCGGAGAGTTAAGACAAAAACGTGTGCCAACCCCTATGCATAAGTTCACGAGGAACTCGCAAGTTCATCACCAAAACATACAACAAGTGGATCACATGATATCCCATTGTCACCACAGATAAGCACATGCAAGACATACATCAAGTGTTCTCAAATCCTTAAAGACTCAATCCGATAATATAACTTCAAAGGGAAAACTCAATTCATCACAAGAGAGTAGAGGGGGAGAAACATCATAAGATCCAACTATAATAGCAAAGCTCATGATACATCAAGATCGTACCACCTCAAGAACACGAGAGAGAGACAGATCAAACACATAGCTACTGGTACATACCCTCAGCCCCGGGGGAGAACTACTCCCTCCTCATCATGGAGAGCACCGGGATGATGAAGATGGCCACCGGAGAGGCATTCCCCCCCGCCCTCGGCAGGGTACTGGAACGGGTCTAGATTTATTTTCGGTGGCTACGGAGGCTTCTGGCGGCGGAACTCCCGATCTATTCTGCTTCCGAAGTTTTTAGGGTATATGGATATATATAGGCGAAAGAAGTCGGTCAGGGGAGCCACGAGGGGCCCACGAGGTAGGGGGCGCGCCCAGGGGGTAGGGCGCGCCCCCACCCTCATGGTGGCCTCGGGACTCTT
The DNA here is from genome assembly GCF_018294505.1 of Triticum aestivum. Classification (NCBI taxonomy): domain Eukaryota; kingdom Viridiplantae; phylum Streptophyta; class Magnoliopsida; order Poales; family Poaceae; genus Triticum; species Triticum aestivum. Next base: position 562,166,496 of record NC_057806.1, read on the forward strand.
CTGGCCCAGCTCCGGTACTCCGTGGGCTTCTTCTGGTCCAAAAATGATCTCCGTGAAGTTTCAGGTCAATTAGACTCCGTTTGCTTTTGCTTTTCTGCGATACTCAAAATCAACGAAAAAACAGAAACTAGCACTGGGCTCTAGGTTAATAGGTTAGTCCCAAAAATCATATAAAATAGCTTATTAATGCAGATAAAACATCCAAGGTTGATAATATAATAGCATGGAACAATCAAAAATTATAGATATGTTGGAGATGTATCAAGCATCCCCAAGCTTAATTCTTGCTCGTCCTCGAGTAGGTAAATGATAAAAATAGAATTTTTGATGTGGAATGCTACCTAACATATTCATCAATGTAATTCTCTTTATTGTGGCAAGAATATGATTCAAGACAAAAGTTTAATATTTACATAAAAATAATAATACTTCAAGCATACTAACAAAGTAATCATGTCCTCTCAAAATAACATGGCCAAAGAAAGCTATCCCTACAAAATCATATAGTCTGGCTATGCTCTATCTTCAGCACACAAAATATTTAAATCATGCACAACCCCGATGACAAGCCAAGCGATTGTTTCATACTTTTGATGTTCTCAAACTTTTTCAATCTTCACGCAATACATGAGCGTGAGCCATGGATATAGCACTATAGGTGGAATGGAATCATGGTTGTGGAGAAGACAAAAAGGAGAAGATAGTCACACATCAACTAGGTGTATCAACGGGCTATGGAGATGCCCATCAATAGATATCAATGTGAGTGAGTAGGGATTGCCATGCAACGGATGCATTAGAGCTATAAGTGTATGGAAGCTCAAAAATAAACTAAGTGGGTGTGCATCCAACTCACTTGCTCATGAAGACCTAGGGCATTTTGAGGAAGCCCATCGTTGGAATAAAGAAGCCAAGTTCTATAATGAAAAATTCCCACTAGTATATGAAAGTGCCAACATAGGAGACTCTCTATCATGAAGATCATGGTGCTACTTTGAAGCACAAGTGTGGTAAAAGGATAGTAGCATTGCCCCTTTTCTCTTTTTCTCTCATTGTTTTTGTTTGTTTTTTGTTTTTTTGTTTGGGCTTTTCTCTTTTTTTATGGCCTCTTTTTTTTCTTCTTTTTTTCGTCCGGAGTCTCATCCCGACTTGTGGGGGAAACATAGTCTCCATCATCCTTTCCTCACATGGGACAATGCTCTAATAATGATGACCATCACACTTTTATTTTCTTACAACTCAAGAATTACAACTCAGTACTTAGAACAAGATATGACTCTATATGAATGCCTCCGGCGGTGTACCGGGATGTGCAATGACTCATGAGTGACATGTATGAAAGATTTTTGAACGGTGGCTGATACGTCTTCGTCGTATCTATAATTTTTGATTGTTCCAAGCCAATATTATACAACTTTCATGTACTTTTGGCAACTTTTTATACTATTTTTGGGACTAACATATTGATCCAGTGCCCAGTGCCAGTTCCTCTTTGTTGCATGTTTTATGTTTCGGAGAAACCCCATATCAAACGGAATCCAAACGGGCTAAAAATGGATGGAGCATATTTTTGGAATATTTGGAAAATATGGGAAGAAGAATCTACGCGAGAAGGTTCCCGAGGGGGACACGAGGCAGGGGGGCACGCCCCACCCCCTGGGCGCGCCCCTGACCCTCGTGGGCCCCTCGTAAGGCGGTTGCTGCTATTCTTTTGCCGCAATAAAGCTAATTTTAAGGAAAAAAACTCAGCGAAGGTTTCAGTCCAATCGGAGTTACGGATCTCCATATATATACAAAACGGTGAAAGGGCAGATGACCAGAACACAGAAACAGAGAGAGACAGAGAGACATATCCAATCTTGGAGGGGCTCTTGCCCCTCCCATGCCATGGAGGCCAAGGACCAGTGGGGAAACCCTTCTCCCATCTAGGGAGGAGGTCAAGGAAGAAGAAGAAGAAGGGCCCCCTCTCCACTCCCCTTCCGGTGGCGCCAGAACGCTGTCGTGGCCATCATCATCATCACCGCGATCTACACCAACACCTCCGCCATCTTCACCAACATCTCCATTACCTCCCCCCCTCTATCTACAGCGGTCCACTCTCCCGCAACCCGTTGTACCCTCTACTTGAACATGGTGCTTTATGCTTCATATTATTATCCAATTATGTGTTTCCATCCTATGATGCCTAAGTAGATTTTCGTTGTCCTATCAGTGGTTGATGATGTTAGGACCCCGATTCCAAGTCACATCGATCTAGCTGGTAACACCTCATATCACATTGCGGCCTCACGCACGGTATCCCCACGGGTGTCGCCTTACCATGGCCCGGGACCGTTTGCGTCTTTTGGCTCACGTATATGATAGTGTCGCTAGCATCCATATGACAGAGAACCCAGGCCGACATGGCTAGTCGTGAACCCAAAGCAGCACAGACCTATGGGGACAGGCATACAGGAATCACATCGAGCATGTCGGTCAACAGTGTGTGAATCCGGGCTGTAGCACTGGGCTAACAGGACTCCGGGGAACACGGGCTGTAGCAGGCTAGGCAGGACTCCAGATGTCACCGTGTGACATTTCCACGAAGGGACAGACATAGGAACGAAGTGAAACACATGTCGGCCAGTCAAGTGTCTTGAGCAGTAGTGCTGGGCTAGCAGGACTCCTGTGAACCGGGCTGTAGCGGACTACTATGGCTCGAGGAGCACTAGACTACATTTCCCCATAAGAGAGGCTGCCAAGGATAAACAACTAGATTGTCGGATCCCACACATACCAAGCATTTCAATCATACACACAATATGCTCGATATGTGCAAATACAACATGGCATCACAACAAAACTCTACAACTCAAGTACTTTATTTAAAGGCTCCAGAGAGCCATACATAACATGTTCATACAGGTAGGGGTCACATGACCCGACACTCAAGTCATACAAGCATACAAGCACATGCGGAAGCAAATAGTCTGAGTACAGACACTAGAAAGAAAGAAGGCTTGACGAAGCCTGACTATCTACATAGGGCCCTCTATGGCCAGGATCACCACCTGGGTGGCAAGTTACTCATCGACGTCGAGGTCTACATAAAACCCATCAGAGGGGGTGGTGTTGTCGTCTGAAAACAGTAATTAAAGCAACATGAGTACAAAGGTACTCAGCAAGTCTTACAATAGAACCTACTATACATGCTCATTCTCAAGAAGGTGGTGAAGTTATTGCAGCAAGTCAGCTTTGACTCTTGGCTAAACTATCCTACGAGACACCACTAGTAAAATAATTTTCGCACACGAGTCCACTAATCACCAACAGAATACTCCACCGGGGATCCTCCCTCGTCATCCTACGAGAGGGCCATCCTCGGTACTCACACTTATCTTGAGTCTTTTAGTAGTAACCATTAACTTGTCTATAAACTGTATAGGCAACCAAGTAGTCCTTTACCGCGGACGCGGCTATTCGAATAGATGATGTTAACCCTCCAGGGGTGTACTTCTTCATACACGCTCTCACCACTTATCGTTGTTTACACAACATGTACTCGTCAACCTTCAAGCAGAAGCCCAACGAGGGTGTCGGCCACGGCCTACCTAAACACTCAAGTCTCTAGTCCAGGTTTATCGCCTATCCAGGTTCCATCCGCAGGGAGTCCGGCCGAGGTTTCCCCATACGGCCCCGAACGATGTGAACAAGGTTCCCAAGACACCAAACGGGTGTCTCGGTACACCATGCCACGGTGTATCTACCGCATCATAGCCCACCCCTACGGTCAGCGTTACGCACGGCCACCAACACATAACCTACAAAGACCAGAAAGTAGTTGCAACTCCTGGACAGAGTACTAGGTGATTAAGAAGCTGAGAGGGTCCATTAGTTTCGGGCCCAATGTATGGTAGTAACTGATTCTTAAATCACACATACAGATCTCAGTTCTTAGGGATGGCCTCAATGAAACAACCCACCATGTACTCCTACATGGCCTCTCATCGATACCTTTACCAAAACATATTCAACACATCCCTCACTTTACTGACATAAGCATTTCACTCTAGCCCATCACCCAGATGAACCAGACCTGACACAACTCTAAGCATAGCAGGCATAGCAAGGTAGGAAACACATACATGGCTCAATCAACTCCTACACATGCTAGTGGGTTTCATCTAGTTACTGTGGTAATGAAAGGTCATGCAGAGGATAAGGGTTCAACTACCGTAGCACACAGCAGTTTGAAACGTTGTTGTCTTAATGCAGTAAATGAGAGCAGAGGCGAGAACATGGGATTGTATCGATATGATCAATGGGGCTGCTTGCCTGATGGAGTAGCAGTAGGATACTACCCTTCAGTTGGACACTCAGAGATATCCTCGGAGGCAGAACCTACCACGAAAGACACCACAGAATACAAAATCATCACATGGCAATATGCAACAATATGATGCATGCCATGACATGGCAAAATGAGGTGTCCTGCCTAATGCAATGTGAACCAAGTTGAATTGGGTCCATTTGAATCAAAGATTCAAATGGAAGCTTGTGTTTTTAAGCTTTATATGTGTATTAACTTGTTTCACCTAAACAGCAAGGTTAAAGTGTTTTGTCATGCATGAAACCATTACAGATGGAAAGATTGAATTTTTCTGATCAAATTTCATATATAAATCTTTTCAATCTGAGTTATAGATTATTTTCTATGATTTTTAGAAGTTTTGGCTATTTTCTGGAATTTCCTACAAAAGAATAAATCCAGAAAAGGATTTACTACGTCAGCCTGGCGTTAGTGTGACGTCAGCGGGTCAAAGGCGCCAGCCCAGGTCAAACCTGACTGGTGGGCCCCATCTGTCAGTGTCACAACTAACTAACATGCTTAGTTAGTGTTTCGTTAGCACTAAGCTAGGTTAGTTAGGCCCTGGGCCCACATGTCAGTGAGACGGGGTTAGTTAGCAAGGTCATTAACCCCTAACAATGTGATTAGCACTAACTAAAAATTAAACTAATTTAGTTAGGAGCCGGCCCCACATGTCAATGACTCAGGCGGGGGGTCAAACTGGGGTCAACCCAGGTCAAACTCGCCGGAGTTGACCCGGGGCTCGTCGCCGGCAAGGCCAGGGACGGCGGAGGGGTGTGGGTTTCCTCCTCTGGCGACCATTTGGCCGGCAGAGGGCATCTACGTGACGTGGGCACTCATCCGCATCGAGTGGTGTAGGTGGTTGGGCCTGGGGTGGCCGGAGTTGTCGCCGGCGTTGACCTTGGCGGTCGCCGGGGCTCGGGTGAGGTTGGGGTCGGTGCTACGGTGCACGGGAGGGCGAGTGGGTGGTTAGACTCCTGGGGGCTTCATGAGCACGGTGAGGCGCTCCGTTGTGAGCTTGCGCAGCTGTGGCCACGGCTGCGCCATGGCCGGCAGCGAGAAGCTCTCGGCCACGGTGGGAAGTGGAGCTACGGAACGGGTGCGAGCTTGAGAGAGGAGGAGAGAGGAAGAGGGGCTCACGGCGGTGCGACGAGCTGCTCAGCGGGCTCGAGGAAGACCTGACGGCGAAGAATCGACGGCTGCGGTCCTCAGTGGCCGAGGAGGAAGAAGACGAGGCAGCCGGCGATGCAGGCCGTCCCAGCGCTCGGGCTAGGGTTGGGCGAAGCGTCGGACGATGGCGGAGGCCATGGACAGCGCGGGGAGGCAAGGGGAGCACGGTGGCCATGGCAAACGGCATCGCCGGCGACAAGCTCCGCTCGGGCTGCGCGGGGGGGGGGGGGGATCAGAGGAGGGGGAAAGGTCGGGAGAGAGTGACAGATGTCCACGGGGGTGCATGGTGTCTCCCAGAGGCGTCTAGGCGTCGAGGGGGAGCGGCAAGCAGGAGGTAGCCGGGGCGCGTGGCCGCGCGCACGGGGCACACGCCCGGCGTCCTTCTGGCGTGAGGAAGACGACAGGGGAGAGGCCAGTGGGCTGGGCTGGCCAGCTGGGCCAGCCAGGTGGGCTTTGGTGGGTGCCAGGTAAGTTCCTTTCCCTCTCTCTTTTCTGTTTTTATGATTTATTCTATTATTTCTGTAACTTCAGGGCTTTATTAAAAATGCCAGGGCATTTCCAAAAATCATAAAATTAATCATGGCTACTGCTTAGAATATATCCAACAGTAAACATTTTAGTTTATGATTATTTGAGCATTTAAAATATTTTATAGCATTTAAATGCCCAAATGCAAATACTATATTATTTAATCCAATGGCCCTAAGATGTCCTAGAAAAATGTGCACCATTTTTGTCAAGGGTTTTAACCCAAAACAAAAAGGGTGGGCTTTTTAGAAGGGCATTTCAGGTTCATTGAAAAAGTTTTCGGAAATGTTAACGCCCACACGTGTGGGCATTAGCCAACTCGACCACACGCCTCGATCGCCGTCCAGTGTCTTTTGCACGAATCTTGGCACGAAAAGGCTGATTTTATGTGCCACATAGGACAACTTGTGTGTGTGGCATGTGAGGGAGTTCGCCCGCACGCCGGTTTTCTCTCCGGTGGTCAGGGCGAAGTTGCCCGAACGTCCTTTTCTTTCTCGCTCGCCCACCGCTCTCTCTCCTTCACCTTATCCATTTCCCACACGGCCACACGGCCACACCCCCACGAGCAGGAGCTCAATCCTGAGCGACCCCGACGCCTCTCCCACACCTCCGGTGGCCAGCGCACGCCGACGAGCGCAGCCAGGTTCTTCCCACCGCCCCATGCCGCTCCTCTCCTTCCCCTCTGCTCGTATCCCCTCTCATCTGTATCTTTGTGCTGACCGGTAGGTGGCCGGCGAGATGGGCGGTGGCAGGCGTGAGGGGCGGGGAGGGGCGGGTTGGTGGTGAGCATCGGGTGGATCCCCCTTCTCCCATGACGGCTTGGGTTGCGGTGAGGGAGAGCTGTGTGGTCTTTCCGGCAGTGAGGGGGAGATCCAGAGGGGCCGGATGGCTGAAGTGGAGGAGGCGGGCGCGCGTGCAGCTACTTCTGAGGTTCGAGCTCCATCGCGTGCCAGTCTATTTGCATGCTGCCGCCGCGCTGCTCGCCAACTCCTGCCCTGGGAAAGGCGGGGGCGGGCCGGCAGGTGTCCCTAGTGGGGCTCGGCCTCCACGGTGGACGCAGGCGCGGGCCGGAGCTACTCGATCTGGTGGGCAAGCGCCACCCCGCGTTCTTCGTCAACATCGACGGGCTTGCGGTCGTGAGGGGCAATGGCTTGTTCGTCAGGGTGTCGCGGCGGCCAAACAACTACTACAATCATGGCGACATTCGCGCGCTCGATGTGATCTTCAGGAAGGCCTGTCTGCTCCATGCTCTTCCGGCGTGTGATGCCATGGAGGTTTGATTTTCCCTCTCTCAGTTTGGTGTGTTGTGTGTTCATGCACACGGCAGCAGGGCGATGATTCTTATTTGATCAATCATCTGCGTACAGTTTTGAATATGATAATGTATAGAATAGATGGATAGTCTTTAGTTTCCATGGGCGGTTTTCGAGCATGCAGTGATGGCAACTTTAGAGTCATGGCAATTTATGATGATGCCATGGTAAATTTCAGAGACATGCTAAATTTTACACCCATGGCATTTTAGGTTGATCACATAGCTTAAACATGTGTGCCTATAGTAGTGCCCCAGGTCACAAGGCCTGTTACTGAACTGGTGTTGTTCTTTACAAAATACATGTGGTCAGATTGAGGTTAGAAATCATGGCAATTGTTACACTTTTATCGATGGCAATTCTGTAACGTATATTTCTATTTTTAAGCAAAACACCATGGCAAATTTGAATATGCATATGCCATGGCAATTTTATTCATAATTTGTAGCCATGTCCTTTGTAATACAATCACTTACATTTTTTAGGCCTATGGCAATATTTGATTAAGCCCATGTCCCTCCTAATACAAGCCCATGTCAAAGTTATATGTGTACGTAGCATGCCAATTTTCTGCATTTGATCACATAGCAAGTTTAGAAAATGTTCCTATGACCTTTTTTTTCAAAGTTTGCCATGGCAAAAATGTCATGTTGTTTTGTCATGGCAAATTTAGTTATTTTTAACACGCCGATGCCTATCTTTATGCTTTTGTTTCTTACTTAACCACGTCAAATTTAGTTTGTTGATAATGGCAAATTTAGTTTATTGACAATGGCAATCTGATTTTATTTGATCATGTCAAATTTAGTTTATTTGGTTCATGGCAAAATTAGTTTACTAGTCACGGCAAATTTCGTTTTCAAATCATGGCAATTTTTACTTTACGTGAATTCCGCCGTGGCAAGTTTTGATATGAATCTGCCATGGCATTTTTCTTGTTCATACCTGACTTTCAACTTTTTGTGTTTTTTTCACACACGGCAAATTCATCATACAAACACATGGCAATTCTTGATACGAATTTGCCATGGCAATTTTCTCATTCATATTTTTTGATTTTCAACTTTTTATGTTTTTTACACACACGGAAAATCATAATACCAGAGCACGGCAATTCTTGATACAAATCTTCCAGGCCAAGTTTTGATACAAATTTGGTTTATTGATCATGGCAAATTTTAGTTTATTGGTTCATGGCAAATTTAGTTTATAAATCATGGCAAATTTAGTTTATTGATCATGAAAAATTTCGTTTCAAATCATCGCAATTTAGGTTACATGATTTTTTTGCCATGGCAAGTTTCAAATGAATCTGCCATGGTAATATTTCTTGTTCATGGCAAATTTAGTTTACCTGAATTCTGCCGTGGCAAGTTTTGATACGAATCTGCCATGGCATTTTTCTTGTTCATACTTGATTTTCATTTTTTTTCTTTGTTTGGCACATGGTAGATTCATCATTCAAACACACGGCAAATCTTGGTACGAATTTGCCATGGCAAGTTTTGATACGAATCTGCAGTGGAAATTTTCTTGTTCATAATTTTTATTTTTCAAATTTTTTCTATTTTTACACGCATGGCAAATTCATCATACCAGAACACGGCAAATCTGTCATGCCAAGTTTTGATACAAATTCACTTTATTGATCATGGCAAATTTTAGTTTATTGGTTCATGGCAAATTTAGTTTACAAATAATGGCAAATTTAGTTTATTCGTCATCGCAAATTTAGTTCTCAAATCATGGCAATGTAGCGTAAATGATTTTTTCTGCCATGGCAATTTTTCTTGTTCATGACAAATTTAGTTTACGTGAATTTTGTCGTGGCAAGTTTTGATACGAATCTGCCATGGCATTTTTCTTGTTCATACTTGATTTTAAAAAAAATTGGCACATGGCAGATTCACCATTCAAACACATGGCAATTCTTGGTACGAATTTGCCATGGCAAGTTTTGATACGAATCTGCTGTGGAAATTTTCTTGTTCATAATTTTTATTTTTCCACTTTTTTCTATTTTTACACGCACGGCAAATTCATCATACCAGAACACGGCAAATCTATCATGCCAAGTTTTGACACAAATTCAATTTATTGATCACGGCAAATTCTAGTTTATTGGTTCATGGCAAATTTAGTTTACAAATAATGGCAAATTTAGTTTATTGATCATGGCAAATTTAGTTCTCAAATCATGGCAATTTAGTGTAAATGATTTTTTCTGCCATGACAATTTTTCTTATTCATGACAAATTTAGTTTACGTGAATTTTGTCGTGGCAAGTTTTAATACGAATCTTCCATGGCAAGTTTCTTGTTCATAGTTGATTTAAAAAAAATTGGCACATGGCAGATTCACCATTCAAACACACGGCAATTCTTGGTACGAATTTGCCATGGCAAGTTTTGATACGAATTTGCGGTGGAAATTTTCTTGTTCATAATTTTTATTTTTCACCTTTTTTCTATTTTTACACGCACGGCAAATTCATCATACCAGAACCCGGCAAATCTGTCATGCCAAGTTTTGATACAAATTCAATTTATTGATCATGGCAAATTTTAGTTTATTGGTTCATGGCAAATTTAGTTTACAAATAATGGCAAATTTAGTTTATTGATCGTGGAAAATTTAGTTCTCAAATCATGGCAATTTAGTCTAAATGATTTTTTCTGCCATGGCAATTTTTCTTGTTCATGACAAATTTAGTTTACGTGAATTTTGTCGTGGCAAGTTTTAATACGAATCTTCCATGGCAAGTTTCTTGTTCATAGTTGATTTAAAAAAATTGGCACATGGCAGATTCACCATTCAAACACACGGCAATTCTTGGTACGAATTTGCCATGGCAAGTTTTGATACGAATCTGCCGTGGAAATTTTCTTGTTCATCATTTTTATTTTTCAACTTTTTTCTATGTTTACACACACGGCAAATTCATCATACCAGAACACGGCAAATCTGTCATGCCAAGTTTTGATACAAATTCAATTTATTGATCATGGCAAATTTTAGTTTATTGGTTCATGGCAAATTTAGTTTACAAATAATGGCAAATTTAGTTTATTGATCATGGCAAATTTAGTTCTCAAATCATGGCAATTTAGTGTAAATGATTTTTTCTGCCATGGCAATTTTTCTTGTTCATGACAAATTTAGTTTACGTGAATTTTGTCGTGGCAAGTTTTGATACGAATCTTCCATGGCAAGTTTCGTGTTCATACTTGATTTTCCAACTCTTTTATGTTTTTTCACACCAATAAATTCATCATACAAAATACGGCAATTTCTTTGATACCAATCTTCCATGGCAAATCTCTTTGTTCATACTTGATTTTCAACTTTTTGTGTTTTTTCTCACACACGGCAAAATTCTCCTTCAAAACACGACGATTTTAAGTAAACTTTCATGGAATTTTTCATAAAAAATGCCATTGCATTTGTATCTTTTACTGTCCTGTCAAATTTTTGCGTTCTTTTCACATGAATTTTTCAACTATTTTTTTTCACATGGCAATATTGATTTTTTCTGTCATGGCAGATTTGCCATATTTCATTTTGGGCATTAAATATGTGTTTATAAACCATTGCCATTGTTAAAAAACAATATAATGGCAAATAGTTTGGTCAAACTCAAATGGCAATTTTTTCTGCTATTTTCAAAGCAGCTGATGGCATTTCTTAGTGGCTGAGCAAAATCTGGCTTTTATTTGTTGCAGAAAAAACTAAAATCTGGGCCTTTTCATTTAATTCGTTTTTAGTGGGCCTTTTGTTCCTTTTTTCACAGTAAAAACGACCTGCTGTGATGGAGGCGTGTGGGCTGTGGGTTCCCCTGCCGAACAAATTCGTGCGGGTGATCGATCCCCTCGTATCGAACAAGTCATGTGGTAGGGTGCTCCTCCTGCCACACATGTGGGCAGTGCTAATATTCGCCCACACAGGGTCGTGTGGGCTGCTTGCCGGGTATCCACACACAGGCGTGTGGGCGGGTTTCTGTTGTGCCACACGTGTGGCAGTTATCGGCGTCCAAAGTTTTTAGTAAACCCTAGTTGTTCCAGGGGGGCTGGGGGTTCTGTCATCCCCATTTCATTTTTCTGGAAAATTTAAACATGATGCAATCACTCTAATGCATGAACTATCTAGGGTGTGACAACTCACCACCACTCACAAGAATCTCGTCCCGAGATTTAGGGTCCGTTGCGAAGAAGGTGGGGTACTCGAGTCAAAGACGATCCTCCCTTTCCCAGGTGGCTTCCTTTTCGGAATGGTGTGACCATTGAACCTGTTATGGCGCCGAGTGGTACGCTCGGCTTGATCAATGATACGAACGGGATATTCCCGATATGAAAGATTATCTTGTAGATCAAGCGTTTCATGGTCCACTCCACGGATAGGATCTGCGAAGCAACGCCTGAGTTGAGAAACGTGGAAGACATCATGAACTCTAGAAAGATGCGGGGGTAGTTCCAATTGGTAGGCAACTTCTCCGCGTTTGGCAAGAATGCGAAAGGGCCCAACGTAACGAGGAGCCAATTTGCCTTTGATACCAAAACGATGGGTTCCCTTTAACGGAGTAACTCGAAGGTAAGCCTTCTCGCCGACTTCGTAAGTCATGAGCTTATGTTTACGATCATATTGGCTCTTTTGACAAGATTGGGTTGTTTTCAATTTCTCACGAATAACGCGAACCTGCTCTTCTGCTTCCTGAATCATATCTAGGCCAAAGAGTTGTCTTTCCCCGGTTTCTGACCAGTTAAGAGGCGTTCGACATTTTCGTCCATACAGAACTTCGAAAGGAGCTTTGCCCAAGCTAGCTAGATAACCATTGTTATAAGCGAACTCCGCGAATGGAAGGCATTTCTCCCAATCCATTCCGAATGAGATGACAGAAGCTTGGATCATATCCTCCAGAATTTGATTTACTCACTCTACTTGACCACTTGATTGGGGGTGGAAGGCGGTGCTAAAAGAGAGACGAGTTCCCATAGCATTTGGAAACTTTCCCAAAATCGAGAGGTGAAGAGACTCCCACGGTCTGAGTTAATTTCCAATGGGACACCATGAAGAGACACTATTCGGGAGATGTATAAATCAGCTAGCTGGCTAGCGGTGATACTCTCACGAACAGGTAGAAAGTGGGCCACCTTGGAAAGACGATCGATCACGACGAAGATGGCATTATTCCCTCTCTTGGTCCTGGGAAACCCAGTAATGAAATCCATACTTATTTTATCCCATTTCAATTCAGGAATAGCCAAAGGTTGAAGGGTGCCAGAAGGCCATTGATGCTCTGCTTTAACACGACGGCTGACGTCGCAACTAGCAATGTATTGAGCAATTTCTCTCTTCATCCTAGTCCACCAAAACCTCTGGCGTAGGTCTTGATACATTTTAGTACTACCAGGATGAATGGTGAGAGGGGATTCATGAGCTTCCTTAAGAATCAGCCGCCTCAGGTTTTGTGCTTCGGGAACCACTAAGCGGTTTCCAAAGTATACGATACCTTGATCATCAACGGAGAAACAATTCGTGACTCCTTTCTTAATCTTTCTCTTAATACGGGAGATTCCCGGATCTACCTTCTATGCCTTGATGATCTGATCCGTAAGGGTAGGTTTCACCACCAGGGTGGATAGGAATCCTCGAGGAACAATGTGAAGGTTAAGCTTACGAAATTCCTCGTGGAGAAGTGGTTGACTTTGTTGTAACATCAGGTTGTTATAATAAGATTTACGACTTAGCGCATCAGCCATGACATTGGCCTTGCCCGGGGTGTAAGTTATTCCTAAGTCGTAATCCGAGATCAACTCGACCCAACGTCTTTGCCTGAGATTCAAATCCGGTTGGGTGAAGATATATTTCAAACTTTGGTGATCGATGAAGATCTCGCAACGATTACCGAGAAGGTAATGTCGCCAAGTTTTAAGTGCATGGACTACCGCTGCAAGCTCTAGATCATGAGTGGGATAGTTTTCCTCATGGGGGTGTAATTGCCGTGAAGCATAGGCAATTACCTGACGATCTTGCATGAGTATGCAACCTAGTCCTTGTCGCGAGGCATCGCAATAGATAATAAAGTCCTTGGAGAAATCTGGTGGTACCACTACGGGAGCAGATGTCAGGCGTCTTTTCAGTTCCTGAAAGCTGAACTCGCACTGTGGGGTCCACTTGAACCTTTTATCTTTCTTGAGGAGTTCAGTTAGAGGTTTAGCAACCTTGGAGAAATTCTCGACGAAGCGGCGACAATAACTCGCTAACCAAGGAAGCTCCGAACTTGCTTGACCATTTCAGGTCGAGTCCAATAAAGGACGGCTTGAACTCGCTCGGGATTGATAGCAATACCCTTACCAGAGATTACATGGCCTAGATAGGTCACTTCTGGCAACCAAAATTCACACTTGGAGAATTTGCCATAAAGGCGATGCTCTCGAAGTTTCATCAATACCAGCCTTAGATGTTCGGCATGTTCCTCTTCATTCTTGGAGTAGATGAGTATATCATCGAGGTATACTACGACGAATTTATCCAAATACTCCATGAAGACCGAGTTAATTAAGTGAGAGAAAGTGGTTGGGGCATTGGTTAAACCGAAGGACATAACAGTGTACTCGTATTGGCCATAACGAGTAACAAAGGTCGTTTTGGGAATGTCCCCGTTTCTGATTTTTATTTGATGGTAGCCCAACCTCAAATCCATCTTGGAAAAGAGTGAGGATCCAGCGAGCTGATCATACAGATCGTTGATCCTGGGAAGCTGATTCTTGTTCTTGATAGTGACCAAGTTGACAGGTCGGTAATCTACAACCATCGGATCTGTTCCATCCTTCTTCTTGACGAAGAGGACGGGGCAAGCCCAAGGAGAGGAACTAGGACGGATGAAACCCTTTTTCAAGGACTCATCGAGTTGGTTCTTATGCTCGGCTAGTTCTAAGGGCGCCATCTTATAGGTTCTCCTAGAAATTGGAACGGTTCCTGGAACAAGGTCTATCACAAACTCGACATCCCTGTTAGGTGGAACACCTGGCAGTTCTTCTGAAAACACATCCGGGAAGTCTCGAACTACCGGAATATCTTCAAGGTCTGGAAGGGGGTTGGCATTTAGGGAGTAAAGTTGGCGCTTGGCCACTCGAGTTAAGACATTGACTGTCTTGCCCGATGGGTGAGTAAGTTAAACGGTTCTAGTGGCACAATCAATCTTAGCATAATGAGCTGACATCCAGTCCACACCCAAGATGATGTTTATGTCTGAGGACTTGAGAGCTATTAAAGATGCAAGGAAGACAAGTCTATTGACAAGAATTTCATTCCCATGGCTTACTCTAGAAGTTTGCCATTTGGAACCCGGAGTTTGAATTACCATGGAAGTGGGCATGTCACAGAATGTCGTGTTATGCAATCGAGCATAGCTCTCAGATATGAATGAATGAGATTCTCCAGTATCAAAAAGAACAGATGCCGGATGGCAATTAACAAGAAGCGTACCAAGGACAACGTTAGGATCCTCATGAGCCTCCTCAGCTGAGACATAGTTGACATGGCCACGTGAAGTGGTGGCTGGCTTGGCGTAGAATGTCTTTCCCGCTGGCTTACCACGGCCAACGGACTTTCCAGACGGATTGGGGTTGTTGTTCTGGGGACACTCTCTACTGTAGTGACCCGTCTCTCCACACTTGAAACATGTCACAACATTGGGGCGTGGAGCAGCATTAGCAGTGGGGCCACCATAGGGCTTAGACGGTGCAAACTGCTGGTTGGGGCGAGGCGCCTCAAAGGATGGCCTCGAAATGAACCTGGGTGGCAGTGCCATGCTTGGAATCCACACCCGGCGCTTCTAAGATCCAGAGCCGAATGAAGAACCAAAATCACGAGAGTGCTTGCATGAAGCGTCATAGTCAGACTGGCCTGTCTCAGCACTGATGGCTTTATTGACCAACTTCTGGAAGGAGGTGCACTCGTGCAGACGAAGATCGCGGCGAAGCTCGGGGCTAAGTCCCTTGCGGAACCTTGCCTGCTTCTTAGCGTCGGTGGATACCTCTTCAGGAGCATATCGTGCCAGATTCCCAAATTCACGACTATATGCATCCACAGTCAGTCTGCCTTGGGTGAAATTGCAGAACTCTTCCCTCGTGCGATCTATGAGACCTTTCGGGATGTGGTGCTTACGTAAAGCTTCACTGAATTCATCCCAAGTAGTGATTTGGCCGACCGGGCGCATAGCCTCAAAGTTTTCCCACCAAAGGCTAGCCGGGCCTTCGAGGTGATAGCCAGCATAGGTAACCTTATCAGCTTCGGCTATGTTGGCAGAACGTAGCTTGTGGATGATGCTGCGAAGCCAGTCATCCGCGTCGAGGGGCTCGACGGAATGATTAAACTTTGCTGGGTACAACTTGATAAAGTCATTGGTTGACACCAAGTCATTTTGCTGATGGCGTGAAATGTTCTGCTCAATCCGCTCCAGCAAGCGGTTAGTCTCACACTTGTTTCTTTCCGCCTCCAGCATAACTTCGGCCAGAGAAGGCGGGTGAGGCAGATTTTCACCCCTAGCTGCACTGGCTTCACCCTGCTCCGGGGTAGCAGGGTTGCTGCGGGTGTTGACCATCCTAGGAAAAACAAGACAACGATTTAGATAAGGCTGGCACAAACTTGGCAAGGAAGTGCAGAATAATGGATAACATGGAATGCTAAGATGTTCATTGCACGACATGGTAATATAGAAACTGCCATATATATATACCATTGGTCATACACAACGTACATAGTTTAGTACAAGCCCAGGCTAGAGTACAACTACGGTGAAAGACATTACATCTCATCGGAGGCATTCCAAGCTCCTATACATTATTTTTCTACACCTCCAGAGCGTGATACACACCAAGTCGTATCCCACGGTCAGGCAGGACTGTGGAGAATACAACTATTACAATACTAGTGCAACTACTACTAGCTCAGATGGCGCCGTAGTAATCCTCATAAAAGTCACCTCCAAACCCTGGAAGTGGAACATGATCATCCGGGAACAGACGGTCCTGCGGAGCCTGCGGACCATAGGGACTCGGATGTGGCCTTGGTCCCACAGACGGTGGTAGATGGGGACCACAAGGAGGGGTGACGCCTCCTACATCATGCCACTCCATACAATCTGGCAATCCAGACCGCACAGGGTACAGGTCCCTCAGGTCCATGTATCCTGCCTGCACCGCAGGTGCAAACCGAGTCAAAGTAGCCCAGTGATCGGCAGGAGAGTGGAAGAGCTCCATACGCAAGGCCCGATTTTCGCGGTCCTTATCCTCGAGCATCTCGGCAGTGGTGCGGAGTAGTGACTCCTCATGTGTAGAGTCATAGTACAAAGCCTAATAGTACCCCTGTGCTCCAAGAAGTGAGGCTGGCATGTAGCAGAAATCGGTGTTCTGAAGCAAGGCAGTCCTAGCTCGAATGATAGTCATCATTGAGTAAGCTGCATCATGCACAGACATCTCAATAGTGACCCCAAGTCCATAGGAGCAGTGAAGGGGATCAGTGGCTCCAGGATAAGAGGGATATATCCTGACGGTACAAAGGTACTGGCTCTGGTTGAAGTCTCGGAACTGCTCCTCGACGGTATATTTTGGATACCACCGATAGCCTGACTCGACCATCACTCGAACCAACATGGCTGTGTGACCGGGTACATCGAGGCACCGGGTCAGACGAACCACTTGGTTCTGGGAACAGGTGGCCATCTGAAAGCACAGAATAATGCAAAGGCATTAGAATTTCCTATGATAAATCGGACAGCATGACGGTTGTAAATGCTCAGAAAAAGATTTGAGACATCCACAACAGTTTGCAATACCACTCAACAACATCATATCAAGGTTCTGATTCAACTGACAACATACTAAAAGTAGTAGAAACTGTACTGAGGCTTGTGACAACAATCCTATAAGCTACTACGGAATAGTAACACGTGAACCTGATAGAAGAAGAGAGCCTAGTCCTTAACCCATGTTGAATGAGAAGAGAATGACTCAGATCAGAGGGCATAAGGTAAAGGAGTAAAAGAGCCTTACGTTCCCTCCCACAATCAATTCCCCTACATATAACTAAAGCATTTCTAGACTCGACATCGACCGGTTTGGCTCAGCAAACCTACAGGCAGTCTGGCTCTCATGCCAACGCTGTCAGGACCCCGATTCCAAGTCACATCGATCTAGCCAGTAACACCTCATATCACATTGCGGCCTCATGCACGCTATCCCCACGGGTATCACCTTACCATGGCCCGGGACCATTTGCGTCTTTTGGCTCACGTATATGATAGTGTCGCTAGCATCCATATGACAGAGAACCCGGGCCGACATGGCTAGTCGTGAACCCAAAGCGGCACAGACCTATGGGGATAGGCATACATGAATCACATCGAGCATGTCGGTCAACAGCGTGTGAATCCGGGCTGTAGCACTGGGCTAACAGGACTCCGGGGAACCCGGGCTGTAGCAGGCTAGGCAGGACTCCAGATGTCACCGTGTGACATTTCCCTGAAGGGACAGACATAGGAACGAAGTGAAACACATGCCATCCAGTCAAGTGTCCTGAGCAGTAGTGCTGGGCTAGCAGGACTCCGGTGAACCGGGCTGTAGCGGACTACTATGGCTCGAGGAGCACTAGACTACATTTCCCCATAAGAGAGGCTGCCAAGGATAAACAACTAGATTGTCGGATCCCACACATACCAAGCATTTCAATCATACACACAATATGCTCGATATGTGCAAATACAACATGGCATCAAAAAACTCTACAACTCAAGTACTTTATTTAAAGGCTCCAGAGAGCCATACATAACATGTTCATACAGGTAGAGGTCACATGACCCGACACTCAAGTCATACAAGCACACAAGCACATGTGGAAGCAAATAGTCTGAGTACAGACACTAGAAAGAAAGAAGGCTTGACGAAGCCTGACTATCTACATAGGGCCCTCCATGGCCAGGATCACCACCTGTGTTGGGGATATGACTATTTGTGTAAGCCATCCAGGAGGGGCCGGGTTACGCAAATAGAGGTTCATCAGAAGCCCAAGACCAAGGCATGAAGATGGCGGTTCACTAAAAGGCTTAAAGGCCCACAGGCGACTCTGAGGCCCGTAAAGATAAACCGCCATGATGGTATAACTTGTACTGTAAGGTAGAAGTAACTAGTCGCCAAGCCGGACACTGTTTATGAGCCGGCCGGGACTCTGTAAGCCGCAGGGCGTCAACCCGTGTATATAAGGGGACGACCCGCCAGTGGCTTAGAGAGAGAAACAATTGATCGAGAGCCAGGCATAGCGTATCTCGCTCCCTGGTCATCGAAACCTCAGGCAATTCCAACCCAACTAGACGTAGGCCTTCCTTCACCATAAGGGGCCGAACTAGTATAAACCTCGCGTGTCCTTGTCCCGATTAACCCCTTTAATCTTCCTAGTTGCGACGGCTCCACGACTAAGTCCTTCCAAAAGGACATCTGCCGTGACAATTCCATGACAGTTGGTGCCCACCGTGGGGCCAGCGCACGGTGGATTTGAGTTCTTGAAGGGCAGCTTCGAAGGGCTCAAGGGATACGCAGTTGGCCGGATGACCAAGAGTCGTCGCGGCAAGATCTACATCGACGACGAAGGATGGGGCCCTGACGCCGACTCAATTGAGTATGGGTACCGGGTCCCCTTTGGCGGAATTCACGTCTTCATCGGCCGGATTGGTGAGCCGGGCCCTGAGCCGGACAGCTGCACCGACCTTGTCGAGATGGCTCAGCGTGCGAAACCCGCCCGAGCTCAACCCCTCGTGAAGCGTGCCTTTGTGGGTTGCATCCACGGAGGTGAACTTTCTGAAGGATCTGAAGGTGATGGTGAGCCGGCCGTCCTCTCTGACGGTGATTCGTCCGCCGGCTCAACAGATTCGCTGTATCAAGTTCAAGATGGTGTGCTGGGGGCTATTCCGATGGCAGCACTATTTCGGACCCCTTAGAGTTGCCAAACCGGGCAGGAGTCTTCATGGCTGGTACTCAACCCGGCCAAAATTCTACGGCCTCAGCGGCGATAACGTCCGGGTTAGGAGCAGCCGGGACAGGAGGCCCTGTGCGCTCACCGGCTCAGGTGCTGATGGATCTCATGGATAAACTTACGGCCTTGTTAACTGCTACAATCGTCCCTGTGAACCAATCTGAGCATGAGGCAGAGGTAGCACAGGTTCGCGATGGGATTTCCCGGGCCAAGGAAACCTTAGCAGCTGAAGATACTAGATTAGCCACAGAGCGGGCGGCTTTGGACGTACGGGTGCAGAAACTTCAGGCAGAGGCTTTTCAGCTCACGTTGAGCTTGAACGCATCTAATGAGTTAATGAGGAGGAGACATCAGAAAACTCAGTCCCGTTTACCTCAGATTTATGATCCTCAGAATCTCTTTGCTACACCCGGGGCCGGCCCAAGTAACCCGCCAGGTGCAAATCAGTTTATGACATCTGGAGTGGGAGGCCCAGTCCAGCCTCTGGTGACGGCGCCTCTTCACGGCAGTATGGCACCGCCCCATTACGTACCAATACCACAGGGTCACTTCTCCAACCCCATGGAGAACTTAATCGCGGCATCAGCATGTTTGGCGGCTCTCCCAGTAGATGGTGATGATCCGACAGCGGTGGAAACCCGGAAGATCAGGGAACTTGTCCAAACAGCTCTGGCTCAGCAAGAGACCTACTCCTACAGCCGGGACAGGATTCACTCAACTCCTCCTCCCTGGTTAGCTCCGCCTTGTCAAAACCGGAGCCCGAGTTACAGTAGACACATGGAGGCAGAGGCCTTGTCAAGTAGCGCTCAGCGCCGGAACCAGCCTAGCGGGTATAACCCGGTTCAGGATCGGAAACGTCAGGAGGATGAGCGGGCGGCTCAGCTAGCGGCTCAGCTAGCAGCCCAATAGGACTCACCGGTTTACCCGACGACTTCCGTTGAGGCGGGTGTTGCTACTAGAACCGGAGGAGTTCCTTGTCTGATACTGGCTCTACATAATGTACGTCTGCCTAGGGATTTCAAGGGACCTCGAAAGCTGCCGAATTATACGGCCGATTTACAGCCTGGGGCGTGGATTTAAAGTTACGAGATGGCCATGGAGCTGCTGGAGGTTAGCGATGAAGCGATTGCTAAACACTTCACCATGATGTTGGACGGAACGGCCCGTTCTTGGTTAAAGGGTTTGCCACCCAATTCCATTAGTTCATGGGCAGAGCTAAAGGCCCGTTTCATCCAGAACTTCAAGGACACTTGCAAGCAGTCTTCGTCGATTGTGGACCTGACAAATTGTAAGCAGGAGGAAGGTGAATCAATGACACATTGGGTGCGCCGGGTCAAAGATATAATACATTCGTCTGACAAGATGGATGCCGGCTCAGCAGTTCTCATGCTAGAGAAGAATTGCCGCTTTGAGCCTCTAAGACAGAAACTGGGCCGCCTTAAGCGTGATTGCATCGATATGGGAACGCTGATGGCGGCTTTAGTCAAGTATGCCGATTCTGATAGTACCAAGGATCCCGCGTCTGATGAGGAAAAGACAGGGAAGGGAAAGAAGAACGGTAATGGAAAGGGTCGGCAGCATAACCCGTCGAGTCAAGGAGGCAACAAGCGTAAGGTAGACGGTAACCCAGAATTTGTCGCCAATGCACAGGGTAACAATCAGAAGCGCAAAGGAAAGCCACCCCCTCGGTTTGGTGGGTCAGGTCCGTCTCTTGAGCAACTACTCAATGAGCCCTGCCCGAAACACGGCACCCGAGAACGACCAGCAACTCATTTATGGAAGGATTGCGCAATCATGAAGGCTTTCAAGAATTCTAATACGTTTGATGGCAATCAAGGCCCAGGCGGCGGCTCAGGAGCTGGCGGCTTCCATGGCCCGGGCAGCGGTTCAGGATCCAGTTTTCAAGGAAGCCAGGGTGGTTATAATCAACAGTAGTCTGGTCAAGGAGGTCAGCAGCAGCAGCAGTCAGGTTATCAGAGCCATCCGAAACATCTAAACAGTGGGCAGTATCACGTGCTCACCACAAGTTTGTGTAAACGTGATCAGAAGGTTCATAAAAGGGATGTGAATTCTGTTGAGCCGGCAGTCTCTCATTACTTGAGGTGGTCGGAATAGCCTATTGTCTGGAGTAGGGAGGATCACCCTCCCCGGGTTGATAATCCGGGTCAACTGGCCCTGGTGGTGGCACCGTAGGTTGGTGGTTATAAATTTACTAAGGTGCTCATGGATGGAGGTAGCAGCATCAACATCCTCTATTACGAGACCTTTCGGCGCATGGGCTTAACTGACAAGAATTTAAAGACTTCCAACACCGTCTTCCATGGAGTGGTGCCTGGTAAGTCGGCGTACCCTGTGGGTAAGATTGAACTAGAGGTGGCCTTTGGGGATGAGCATGATTCTAGCGCGGAAAAGTTAACTTTTGAAGTGGTCAAAATCAAGAGTCCATATCACGCTTTGTTCGGGCGGCCGGCTTATGCCAAGTTCATGGTGCGGCCATGTTATGTTTATTTACAGCTCAAGATGCCGGGTTACAAGGGTACCGTCACTGTGCATGGAAGCCGAAAGGTGGCCCTGGAGTGCGAAGAAGGTGATGCGGCTTATGCCGAGTCTGTTTGTGCAGCAGAGGAGCTCAAATTTTATCAAGATAACATTGACCCGGCGGATATGACCTCCCTCAAGAAGCCGACAATGGAGCATGACCCGGCCATGAAGTTTAAATCGGCTGCAAAGACTAAGCTTGTTGATTTTACTCCGGGCGATTCGTCTAAGCAATTCAACATCAGTGCCAACTTGGATCCTAAATAGGAAAGCGCGATCATCGAGTTCATCCGTGAGAACCGGGACATTTTTGCATGGAAGCCTTCTGACATGCCGGGTGTACCGAGAGGACTCGCTGAGCACACTCTTAATATTGATCCGAAGTATAAGTCAGTTAGGCAGTTTCTGCGGCGATTCAATGAGGAACAACGAAAAGCTATAGGAGAAGAGTTCGCCCGGCTCTTGGCGGCTGGATTCATTGTCGAAGTCTTTCACCCGGAGTGGTTGGCTAACCCGGTGCTCGTGCTCAAGAAAAACGGCACCTGACGGATGTGTGTGGATTACACGGACTTAAATAAGGCTTGTCCAGCTGATCCTTTCGCTCTCCCTCGTATTGATCAAATCATTGATGCTACGGCGGGTTGTGCGCGTTTGAGCTTTTTGGATGCTTACTCTGGTTATCATCAGATCAAGATGGCAGTTAAGGACCAGGAGAAGATGGCTTTCATCACTCCGTTTGGAGCCTTCTGCTATGTGTCTATGCCTTTTGGGCTCAAGAGTGACCAGGCGACTTATCAACGGTGTGTACAGAATTGTCTCCACAATCAGATTGGGTGCAATGTTCATGCTTATGTGGATGACATAGTGGTGAAATCTAGAGAGGCGGAAACCTTGATATCTGATCTCAGAGAAACCTTTGACAATCTCCGGGTTTACAAAATGATGCTTAACCCAGAGAAGTGTGTATTTGGCGTGCCTGCAGGCAAGCTTTTGGGATTCTTGGTCTCAAACAAGGGCATCGAGGCTAATCCGGAGAAGATTAAGGCAATCACTTCTTTGGCTAAACCGGCATGTATCAATGATGTTCAGCGACTGGCGGGTCGTGTTGCCGCTTTAAGCCGGTTCATAAGCCAGTTAGGTGAGAAGGCCCTACCGCTGTACCAGCTGATGAAGAAGGCAGACACCTTTGTCTGGAGTGATGCTGCTAATGCTGCTTTTGAGGATTTAAAGAGGCAGTTATCTGAGCCGGCAGTTCTTGCTGCTCCCGTTGACAAAGAGCCTTTGCTGTTATATGTGGCTGCTAATTCACAAGCCATCAGTGTGGCAATTGTGGTAGAGTGCAAGGAGGCTGGTAAGGAACATCCGGTTCAACGGCCGGTTTATTATGTCAGTGAGGTACTCATCGAGTCAAAACAAAGATATCCTCATTGGCAGAAACTTGTTTACGGGGTGTTCATGGCAAGCCGGAAGCTGAAGCAATACTTCCAAGGTCACCCTATCACTGTGGTAAGTTCTGCCCCCTTGGGAGACATTATTCAGAACAGAGAGGCTATAGGATGAGTCGCCAAGTGGGCCATCGAGCTCGGGGCTCATGGTCTGAAGTACGTACCACGCACTGCCATTAAGTCTCAAGCTTTGGTGGATTTCATCAATGACTGGACAGAGCTACAGGCACCTGAGGAGAAGCCCGATAACACTTATTGGACTATTCACTTTGATGGGTCCAGACAGTTGGAAGGCTCGGGGGCTGGAGTCGTGTTAACTTCCCCTCGAGGTGACAAATTTTGTTATGTGCTCCGGCTTATGTTTCCTTGTACTAACAATGCAGCTGAGTACGAGGCCCTACTCCATGGTCTCCGGATGGCCAAAGAGATGAACTTGAGCCGGGTAAGATGCTTGGGAGACTCAGACCTTGTGGCTCAACAGGTGTCAGGCAAGTGGGACTCTAAAGATCCCCTTATGGCGGCTTACCGTCGTGAAGTCGATGTTGTGGCTGGACATTTCAAGGGTTATGTGGTGGAACACACTGATCGAAGGAAGAATGAGGCGGCTGATGCCTTAAGCCGGCTGGGATCTCAGCGTAACCCGGTGCCGCCTAACATCTTTCTTGATGTTTTGCATAATCCTTCTGTTAAGTTACCTACAGAGGAAGATCTGGCAATACCAGACCCGGAGGCGCAGCTGGTGGCGGCTCTCCACATTATCCCAGATTGGATAGTGCCTTATTTGGCTTACATGACCCGGGGAGAGTTGCCTGAAGATGAGACCTTGGCAAGACAAATCGCCCGGCGGTCCAAGTCCATGACAATTGTCAATGGCGAGTTACATCACTGCAGCATCACTGGAGGGTTTCAACGTTGTGTGTCACCTATAGAGGGTCAGGAGATCCTTCGTGAGATTCATGAAGGCGATTGTGTTCATCAAGCCGGCTCAAAATCTCTTGTGGCCAAAGCTTTCCGTCATGGGTTTTATTGGCTGACGGCTCATGCTAATGCAGAAGACCTGGTCAGCAAATGTGACGGATGTCAGAAATTCTCACGACGAGCCCATGTGCCGGCTCAAGAATTGAGGATGATTCCAATTACTTGGCCGTTTGCAGTCTGGGGGCTTGATATGGTCGGGCCTTTCAAAAGGTCTAAGGATAACAAGACGCACCTCTTGGTGGCGGTTTACAAGTTCACAAAGTGGGTGGAGGCGGAGCCAGTCAGTAAGTGTGATGCAGCCACGGCGGTCCAGTTTATGAAAAAGGTGATTTTTCACTTTGGTTTTCCACACAGCATCATAACTGATAATGGCACTAACCTCTCCAAAGGAGCTATGGAAGAGTTCTGTCAACGAGAGCATATCCGGATTGACGTTTCAGATGTGGCTCACCCTCAATCCAATGGTTAAGCAGAACGAGCTAATCAAGAAATCTTGAGGGGTATCAAGCCCCGGCTCTTGGTCCCCTTGCAACGGACGTCAGGTTGTTGGGTGGAGGAGTTACCTTCTGTACTTTGGAGCATCAATACTACACCTAACACATCTACGGGTTACACGCCTTTCTTTATGGTGTATGGAGCAAAGGCGGTCCTGCCAAGTGACATCCGTCATGACTCACCCCGTGTGGCGGCTTATGTTGAGGAAGACAATGAAAAAGATCGGCAAGACGCACTTGACCTGTTGGATGAAGAGCGAGACTTGGCAATAGCCCGCTCAGCGATTTATCAGCAAGATCTGCGCCGCTACCACAGCCGCCGGGTTAGGTCCAAAACCTTTCAGGAAGGCGACTTAGTGCTCCGACTCATCCAGGATCAGTCTGACATGCACAAGCTATCCCCTCCTTGGGAAGGACCCTTTGTGGTCAGCAAGAATCTGAACAACGGATCATACTACCTTATCGACGTTCGGGAACACAAAGACTCACGTAAGTCGAAGGAGTAGACCCGTCGGCCGTGGAATATCGCTCATCTTCGGCCTTATTATACTTGAGCCATCAGCTCTAATATGTATATATTTATACTATGTATATTACATAAAGCAATAAAGCAGGACCTCTGTCCTCTTTTTCCACTTCCAAAAAAGGTTTGTGTGTTTTCTTTTTCAGGTGGTGGAGATAAACAAGGAGAAGCGGATCATATCTGAATCCGGCTTTCCTTTGGTCTGGCTTATGATCATATCTGAATCTAGCAGTGATCACTTGGGGGCTTCCTGTTCAAACATAGGTCATATTCGAACCAAAGAGAACATAGCTGTCGATACCCACTTGATCGGCGTACTGCCAAACCCACTTGGGGGCTTCTTGATCATATTTGAATCATAGCTTAACCCCTTTGGGTCTGACGTGGATCGTATTCTAATCAGCATCATTAAAAAACTCTTATGGTCACTTGGGGGCTTCCTGTTCAAACATAGGTCGTATTCGAACCAAAGAGAACATAGTTGTCGATACCCACTTGATCGGCATCGCCACAGCCACTGGGGGCTAACAGATCGTATCCGAATCTTAGCTCAACCCCTTTGGAACGGTTCACTGATCGTATTCGAATCAGAAACCCTTGAAATTTTGTTCATCATATTTTACAAGTATCAACATTGGATATCTTGTGACCCTCTTGAAAATACAATGGAGTACATTGCAATCCTCCAGGATTAATATTGGTTACATCAGGTTGTTAAGTACCAGGTGAACTTTTATGTGCCAATTTTCAGGGGTTAAACTTACCCTCAGGGGTTGGCTTATATAAGCCGGAAAAGCAGCCGTAAGCATCACAGGGCAATGCAAGACATTTCTGCAAAGGACATAACAAATTCATATAAACTACAAAGTGCATAGTGACGGCGGCTTATGCAAGTATTAAGGGCCATAAGCATGCGCAAAAGGCATAGCAAAATTCAAAGTATTTTCTACTCTATTACAAGACTCCCCGAGTCTGAATGTTGCGGCATTGTTTTTCTACAACGACATAAGCAGGTGGCGCCTGGCAATCTACTCTTGGGGTTGGCTTGAAGCCTCCGGGTTATCCTTCTCCGCCTCTCCGCCGGCTGCTTTGTCCTGGAAGGATGTTGAGGCCCAGTCAATGTCACTTAAGGCCTCAAACTCGGCTTCATCATCTATTAAACCGGTTGGGTCGACTTCAGGAGAAAAGGTGTGCTTACGGATTGGAGGGATCAAGCTGACATCGTCATAATGCGGCGTGGGGATTCTCCGATTCTCCTTGTCATAACCCGGCTGACACTTGGTGAGGTCAGTATCGTTTCCAATTTGAGTGGCCACAGGGCGTATATCCCTCACACAGGTGGTGAAATCCTTTTCATCAAATGGAGTGCCATCCTCCTTTAAACTTGGATACCCAAGAGCAATGTCGGCCGGGTCTAGCTCTGGTAACCAGGCTTTGGCTCGACTCAAAGCGGCTATTGCTTTGGCTCTTGCTTGGGCCCGTCTCAACTCTTGAATCCGCTGAGGAAGTACAGCAAGCTGTTGTAACACATCTTGCAAGAGGTGGGGCACATCATTTGATAAGGCTACAACGGCCAAGGCACGTTGTGACTCGATGTACAGTTGCTCTACTAGAGTATACAATGCCTTCAATTTGATTAGCATATTCTGCTTGAGGTTTGTGCTCTTGGGGCCTGTATTGGTAAGTATAAGGTAAACCTCAGGTAACAATTGAAGGAATATTTACAATATTTAATGCTTGCTTAAGATAACTTACCAAAGATCGCAGAGACCATCCGAGATATCTGGCGTTGTAAGTCGGTCAGTTCGGCTGTTGCATTTGCCAGCGACGCCTCTGCTGTCTCGGCCCGGGTCACCAGTCCGGCCTTTTCGTCAGTCCAAATTTTCTTCTCCGACTCAAATTTTTTCTTCAGCTTCTCTTGTTCAGAGACGCTGAATTCAAATTTGGAGTTGGCCTTTTGAATTTCAGTATCCTGGGCTGCCATGCGGTTCTTCAGGTCAGCAATCACCGATTCAAATTGACTTATAGTGGCCTGCATTGCACCGGATAGTAGTCAAGATTACGGTAAATAACATTAAGTCCCAAGCACTTTGCAAGCAAAGATACTTGGCACTTGGGGGCTAATGTATACCGAAGCTTTCTAAATTATTAAGCCGGTCTTGGATATTAAGTCCCAAATACTTTGCAAACAAAGATACTTGGCACTTGGGGGCTAATGTGTATCGCAAGTTAAAGGTATTGTGTTACATCTGGTTTAAATATTTTTTCTTTAAGCCGGGCAAGCAGCTCTAACAATTTTTCTAAGTCTACAGCATATTTACTCATAAGCAATAGACTTGGGGGCTGGTACAATAAGTATGATTGAAAGTAAGGAAGCATAAGTCATACCTCAGATTTGTGATGTATTTGCTTCACCATGTCAATTTCCAGGTCACGGCTGCTTTGCACCTGGTTGATGTAGCCCGAGACGATCTCTCCAATACTCAAATGAGTATAGCCAGTGATATCCATCTTGGCCTTACGGCGTTCTAGCAACTCCTCTTTAGCCGAGCATTTGGCAAGGACGGTGGGCCTGGCCGGCTCAACGAATTGAGCCTTGAGAAATTCCACTTCTGGGTCAGCCGTTTTGATCGGGCTAGGTGCCTCTGGGTTAACAGAACCATCAAGAATATCTTCAGCAGGCGGGTCAGAAGTTGGTGCTACAATGTCTTGAGCCAGCTCAGGCAGCGGTTGATGTGTGGAAGAGTCGGGAGCAGATATACCCTGTTCCGGTTCAGTCACCATAGGGGTTTGGCCGGTTTATCCTTCTTGGTTTTCTTCCTGGGCTTAACCTACACGCTGTGGGCAAAGCAGGGAAATGAGTAAAGAAACATGAAGAAAGAAAAACATAAGGTGAATAAATTGATATTACCGAGGGGCAGTCTTAAAAGCCGGCATGTTTGATTGCATGGACTCACCGGATGAAGGAGAGGTATCCTGATAATTGGAGTCAGATGAATTGAGAGGTTGACGGATTAGACCCACCAAAGGTAAAAAAGGGTGTAAGTTGGAGATAACCTCAGTCCGACGCTTCCGGGTTGTGTCAGGCAAGCCAAAGGATAGTTCTGCATCCTTGCTGGTCCGGGTCTGCCTCCAGTTTTCAAATTGTTGTTGCTTCAAAAGAAAGTCAAGATCTTGGTAAGCCAAAGGGTGTGAAAATCTTACTTTCCGGGTTACTCTTCGAATTTTCTGACGCGGCCGAAGCTCGGAGTCAGAGGAGATTATAATTACCTCTTCCTCGATGGGTTGGCTGTTGCCCGTGTCTTCCTGAAAGAAGGTTAATATCAGTAAGGTAGAGATAAAGGAGAAAGGGAAATTAAAAAGTTACCTCTTCCTCATTATCATCAGTATCATCAAGCTGAAACAGCTCAGAAGCGCTTGGCTTCCTTTTCCTTGAAGTGGTGGGCTTGGCGGTTTTCCTTTGGGCTCTCTTGGCCGCCCTGGCTTGCTTGGCCGCCTCATGATCATATTGGATTTTCCGGAAGTTATCATTTGCCTGTAAAAGGTTATAAAGGGTTATGCGTAAGAATACAGTATAACATGATAAAAAATAACCCGACGGCTGGAAACTTACTGCAGGGGCCGGGTTCTTCTTGCAAAAAGGTAGTAAGCCGAAAGCGTTACTATTCACTGTGCCCTCTTTCAACAAAGACTAAGTTGTAGCTTCCACTACGTCATCTGGTAAGTCGTTAGGACTATGACGCTGAGGGTCATCTTTCTCGCCTGAATAATTACACATTAAGTCAGGGCGGCGGCTTAACGGAATTATTCTCCAAGCAACCCAGACTTGGACCAGGTCAATGCCATCTAAGCCGTTCCCTAAAATAGCTTTAATCTTCTTGATCTTGGGGGTGAGTGGCAGACGTTCAATAGCAGTCAACTTATTCGGCAGCGGGTTTTCACCAGTCGGAGAAGTATCTTGGCAGTAGAACCATGTCTGGTTCCATTCCTTTGGATGACTCTGCAATTCAGCATAAGGGAACAGGCAGTCTCTCCGCCTTTGAATCAATATGCCACCAAGCTCCAGACTGGGCCCGTTGGCCCTCTCATTCTGCCGGTTCAAATAGAACAATTCCCTGAACAAAAGTAGGTTGGGTTCTTCTCCAAGGTAGACCTCATAGAAAACTTGGAAGTTGTAGATATTTGACACGGAATTGGGCCCGATGTCTTGAGGTCTTAAGTCAAAGAAGTGCAAAACGTCTCTAAAGAATTTTGAACCGGGAGGAGCAAATCCCCGGCTCATGTGATCGGTAATAATGATGACCTCCCCTTCCTTGGGTTGAGGTTTCTCCTCAGACGGGTCAGGAGCACGATAATACATGACATCCTTCTTGGGCAGATGGCCAGACTTTACAAACTCGGACAGTTTGCTCTCTGTAATAATGGATGGGACCCAGTTGCAGGTAACCGGAGGTTTAACAGCTTTGGGTGCCATTGGGTAAATTGGAGCCTACAACAAGATAAAGGAAATTTTCCGGTTTATTATAACCTAGAGAATAAGCATTATTGGGTGAGTTAAGATGGCGGCTTAAGAAGGGGCCTAGTGACATACAGGTAACTATGTGATAATGTTTAACAGCTGCAGGTATTAAAGATAATTAAGGTTTTCTTAAGTCGCCAGAAGCAAGCGGTGTTGATAGCCGGTATTATCTTAAACCGGTTACACGGACTACTATGGCTGAAACAGAGTCAACAGACATAGTTTTTGGCTAAGTGTGGAGCAAACAGGTTTCACAAATTGTAATTATTATTTTGGATCAAACGATGCTCTGGAAAGGAAAATTTTCTAGACCTAAAACAGTACAGGGAAGTTCATATACTCAAGGATGGCTTCCAAAACAAGGAAATGAGATCTGTTTTCATACAGAATAAGGACACAACATCCTCCGCGGCAGTTCTATGTGGTTTTTTACAATCTGAACAAGGTATTAGAGGCAAGAACTAATGGAGGTTGCGTCGGGCGACGATGAACGTCGACGAACTCAAGAACAGTACTAATGCAGATCTGAGAAAGGGGGGAAAGAGAACTCACTGATGTGGAAGAACTGCGGAGGGTTGCCGTTGTTCTCTGGTCAAAAAACAGGGTGATGCAGCGGCCTGAGTCGGTGAAGACGAGGTTTCCGATGGTGGCGGCGGCGGAGCTCGAGCGGCAGAAGAAGGAGTGCGAGGAAGAAGACGACCGGAGGAAATGAAAAAGACCTAGGTTGTGCCTATTTATAAGTAGGACCGATTGAGACGGCGCGAGAAACGAGGAGACCAAGACATCATTATCCAGCGGCCCTGACGCCTCGATTTTCGGGAGGGTCAGTAAAGGCAAAGATTCGTTGAAGATATGATGAATTAAAATATATGTTTTATTGAAGATGATGTCACGATGATTTAACCCGGAGCCAGAGGATGACGTCACGGCGGGTTACAATTTTCACGCAAGACAGAAGACTAAAGGCCAGTTCATAAGGTTTTCAAAGATTGACATGTACCGGTTCAAATCAATCTAGGGCCTAATGTTGGGGATATGACTATTTGTGTAAGCCATCCAGGAGGGGCCGGGTTACGCAAATAGAGGTTCATCAGAAGCCCAAGACCAAGGCATGAAGATGGCGGTTCACTAAAAGGCTTAAAGGCCCACAGGCGACTCTGAGGCCCGTAAAGATAAACCGCCATGATGGTAGTAACTTATACTGTAAGGTAGAAGTAACTAGTCGCCGAGCCGGACACTGTTTATGAGCCGGCCGGGACTCTGTAAGCCGTAGGGCATCAACCCGTGTATATAAGGGGATGACCCGCCAGCGGCTTAGAGAGAGAAACAATTGATCAAGAGCCAGGCATAGCGTATCTCGCTCCCTGGTCATCGAAACCTCAGGCAATTCCAACCCAACTAGACGTATGCCTTCCTTCACCGTAAGGGGCCGAACTAGTATAAACCTCACGTGTCCTTGTCCCGATTAACCCCTTTAAGCTTCCTAGTTGTGATGTCTCCATGACTAAGTCCTTGCAAAAGGACATCTGCCATGACAATTCCACGACAACTTGGGTGGCAAGTTACTCATAGACGTCGAGGTCTACATAAAACCCATCGAAGGGGGCGGTGTTGTCATCTGAAAACAGTAACTAAAGCAACATGAGTACAAAGGTACTCAGCAAGTCTTTCAACAGAACCTACTATACATGCTCATTCTCAAGAAGGTGGTGAAGTTATTGCAGCAAGCCAGCTTTGACTCTTGGCTAAGCTATCCTACGAGACACCACTAGTAAAATAGTTTTTGCACACGAGTCCACTAATCACCAACACAATACTCCACCGGGGATCCTCCCTCGTCATCCTATGAGAGGGCCATCCTCGGTACTCACACTTATCTTGAGTCTTTTAGTGGTAACCACTAACTTGTCTATGAACTGTATAGGCAACCAAGTAGTCCTTTACTGCGGACGCGGTTATTCGAATAGATGATGTTAACCCTGCAGGGGTGTACTTCTTCATACACGCTCTCACCACTTATCTTCGTTTACACGACATGTACTGGTCAACCTTCAAGCGGAAGCCCAACGAGGGTGTTGGTGTTGGGGAACGTAGCAGAATATTAAAATTTTCTACGCATCACCAAGATCAATCTATGGAGTCATCTAGCAACGAGGGAAAGAGGAGTGCATCTGCATACCCTTGTAGATCGCGAGCGGAAGCGTTCAAGAGAACGGGGTTGATGGAGTCGTACTCGTCGTGATCCAAATCACCGAAGATCCTAGCGCCGAATGGACGACACCTCCGCGTTCAACACACGTACGGTTGGGAAGACGTCTCCTCCAACTTGATCCAGCAAGGGGGAAGGAGAGGTTGATGAAGATCCAGCAGCACGACGCCGTGGTGGTGGAAGCAACGGTGATCTCGGCAGGGCTTCGCCTAGCGCAGGGAGACGGAGGAGTGTCACGGGAGGGAGAGGGAGAGGCCAAGGGCTTGGGTGCGGCTGCCCTCCCTTCCCCCCACTATATATAGGGTGCCTAGGGGGGCGCCGGCCCTAGGAGATCCAATCTCCTAGGGGGGGCGGCGGCCAAGGGGGTGCCTTGCCCCCCAAGGCAAGGGTGGCGCCCCCCACCCCTAGGGTTTCCAACCCTAGGCGCAGGGGAAGGCCCAACGGGGGTGCACCAACCCACTAGGGGCTGGTTCCCCTCCCACTTCAGCCCATCGGGCCCTCCGGGATAGGTGGCCCCACCCGATGGACCCCCGGGACCCTTCCGGTGGTCCCGGTACAATACTGATTACCCCCGAAACTTTCCCGATGGCCGAAACTTGACTTCCTATATATAAATCTTCACCTCCGGACCATTCCGGAACTCCTCATGACGTCCAGGATCTCATTCGGGACTCCGAACAACTTTCGGGTTACTGTATGCTAATATCTCTACAACCCTAGCGTCACCGAACCTTAAGTGTGTAGACCCTACGGGTTCAGGAGACATGCAGACATGACCGAGACGCCTCTCCGGTCAATAACCAACAGCGGGATCTGGATACCCATGTTGGCTCCCACATGATCCTCGATGATCTCATCGGATGAACCACGATGTCAAGGATTCAATCAATCCGTATACAATTCCCTGTGTCAATCGGTACATTACATGCCCGAGACTCGATCGTCGGTATCCCAATACCTTGTTCAGTCTCGTTACCGGCAAGTCACTTTACTCGTACCGTAATGCATGATCCCGTGATCAACCACTTGATCACATTGAGCTCATTATGATGATGCATAACCGAGTGGTCCCAGAGATACCTCTCCGTCATACGGAGTGACAAATCCTAGTCTCGATTCGTGCCAACCCAACAGACACTTTCGGAGATACCTGTAATGTACCTTTATAGTCACCCAGTTACGTTGTGACGTTTGGCACACCCAAGGCACTCCTACGGTATCCGGGAGTTGCACAATCTCATGGTCCAAGGAAATGATACTTGACATTCAGAAAAGCTACAGCAAACGAACTACACGATCTTTGAGCTATGCTTAGGATTGGGTCTTGTCCATCACATCATTCTCCTAATGATGTGATCCCATTATCAATGACATCCAATGTCCATAGTTAGGAAACCATAACTATCTTTTGATCAACGAGCTAGTCAACTAGAGGCTCACTAGGGACGTGTTGTGGTCTATGTATTCACACATGTATTACGATTTCCAGATAACACAATTATAGCATGAACAATAGACAATTATCATGAACAAAGAAATATGATAATAACCATTTTATTATTGCCTCTAGGGCATATTTCCAACAGTCTCCCACTTGCACTAGAGTCAATATTCTAGTTACATTGTGATGAATCGAACACCCATACAGTTCTGGTGTTGATCATGTTTTGCTCTAGGGAGAGGTTTAGTCAATGGATCTGCCACATTCAGGTCCATATGTACTTTACAAATTTCTATGTCTCCATTTTGAACACTTTCACGAATGGAGTTGAAGTGACGCTTGATATGCCTGGTCTTCCTTTGAAACCTGGGCTCCTTGGCAAGGGCAATAGCTCCAGTGTTGTCACAGAAGAGAGTCATCGGGCCCGATGCATTGGGTATGACTCCTAGGTCGGTAATGAACTTCTTCACCCAGACTGCTTCTTGTGCTGCCTCCAAGGCTGCCATGTACTCCGCTTCACATGTAGATCCCGCCACAACGCTTTGCTTGCAACTGCACCAGCTTAATGACCCACCATTCAAAATATACACGTATCCGGTTTGTGACTTAGAGTCATCCAGATCTGTGTCGAAGCTAGCATCGACGTAACCCTTTACGATGAGCTCTTCGTCACCTCCATAAACGAGAAACATTTCCTTAGTCCTTTTCAGGTACTTCAGGATATTCTTGACCGCTATCCGGTGCTCCATGCCGGGATTACTTTGGTACCTTCCTACCAAACTTACGGCAAGGTTTACATCAGGTCTGGTACACAACATAGCATACATGATAGACCCTATGGCCGAGGCATAGGGGATGACACTCATCTTTTCTCTATCTTTTGTCGTGGTCGGGCATTGAGCCGTGCTCAATCTCGTACCTTGCAATACAGGCAAGTACCCCTTCTTTGACTGATCCATTTTGAACTTCTTCAATATCTTGTCAAGGTACGTACTCTGTGAAAGACCAATGAGGCGTCTCGATCTATCTCTATAGATCTTGATGCCTAATATATAAGCAGCTTCTCCAAGGTCCTTCATTGAAAAACACTTATTCAAGTAGGCGTTTATGCTTTCCAAGAATTCTATATCATTTCCCATCAACAGTATGTCATCCACATACAATATGAGAAATGCTACAGAGCTCCCACTCACTTTCTTGTAAATGCAGGCTTCTCCATAAGTCTACATAAACCCAAACGCTTCGATCTTCTCATCAAAACGAATGTTCCAACTCTGAGATGCTTGCACCAGCCCATAAATCGAGCGTTGGAGCTTGCACACCTTGTCAGCATTCTTAGGATCGACAAAACCTTCCGGCTGCATCATATACAATTCTTCCTTAAGGAAACCATTAAGGAATGCCGTTTTGACGTCCATTTGCCATATCTCATCGTCATAGAATGCGGCAATTGCTAACATGATTCGGACGGACTTCAGCTTCGCTACGGGTGAGAAAGTCTCATTGTGGTCAACCCCTTGAACTTGTCGATAACCCTTAGCGACAAGCCGAGCTTTATAGATGGTCACATTACCATCTGCGTCTGTCTTCTTCTTAAAGATCCATTTATTTTCTATGGCTCGCCGATCAACAGGCAAGTCAGTCAAAGTCCATACTTCGTTTTCATACATGGATCCTATCTCGGATTTCATGGCTTCCAGCCATTTGTCGGAATCCGGGCCCGCCATCGCTTCTTCATAGTTCGAAGGTTCACCGTTGTCTAACAACATGATTTCCAAGACAGGGTTGCCGTACCACTCTGGTGCGGAACGTGTCCTTGTGGACCTACGAAGTTCAGTAGTAACTTGATCTGAAGTTTCATGATCATCATCATCAACTTCCTCTCTAGTCAGTGCAGGCACCTCAGGAACATTTTCTTGAGCTGCGCCACTTACCGGTTGAAGAGGTAATACTTCATCAAGTTCTACCTTCCTCCCACTTATTTCTTTCGAGAGAAACTCTTTCTCTAGAAAGGACCCATTCTTGGCAACAAAGATCTTACCTTCGGATCTGAGGTAGAAGGTATACCCAACAGTTTCTTTAGGGTATCCTATGAAGACGCATTTTTCCGACTTGGGTTCGAGCTTTTCTGGTTGAAGTTTCTTGACATAAGCATCGCATCCCCAAAATTTTAGAAACGACAGCTTAGGTTTCTTCCCAAACCATAATTCATACGGTGTCGTCTCAACGGATTTTGATGGAGCCCTATTTAAAGTGAATGCGGCAGTCTCTAAAGCATAGCCCCAAAATGACAGCGGTAAATCGGTAAGAGACATCATAGATCACACCATATCTAATAGAGTGCGATTACGACGTTCGGACACACCATTACGTTGAGGTGTTCCAGGCGGCGTGAGTTGTGAAACTATTCCACATTTTCTTAAGTGTGTGCCAAATTCGTGACTCAAGTATTCTCCCCCATGATCTGATCGCAAGAACTTGATTTTCCTGTCACGTTGATTCTCAACCTCACTCTGAAATTCCTTGAACTTTTCAAAGGTCTCAGACTTGTGTTTCATTAAGTAGACATACCCATATCTACTCAAGTCATCAGTGAGGGTGAGAACATAACGATAGCCACCGCAAGCCTCAACACTCATTGGACCGCACACATCAGTATGTATGATTTCCAATAAGTTGGTTGCTCGCTCCATTGTTCCTGAGAATGGAGTCTTGGTCATTTTACCCATGAGGCATGGTTCGCACGTGTCAAATGATTCGTAATCAAGAGACTCTAAAAGTCCATCTGCATGGAGCTTCTTCATGCGTTTGACACCTATGTGACCAAAGCGGCAGTGCCACAAGTATGTGGGACTATCATTATCAACCTTACATCTTTTGGTATTCACACTATGAATATGCGTAGCATTACCCTCGAGATTCATTAAGAATAAACCATTCACCATCGGAGCATGACCATAAAACATATCTCTCATATAAATAGAACAACCATTATTCTCGGATTTAAATGAGTAGCCATCTTGAATTAAATGAGATCCTGATACAATGTTCATGCTCAAAGCTGGCACTAAATAAAAATTATTGAGGTTCAAAACTAATCCCGTAGGTAAATGTAGAGGTAGCGTGTCGACGGCGATCACATTGACCTTGGAACCATTCCTGACGCGCATCATCACCTCGTCCTTCGCCAGTCTCCGGTTATTCCGCAGCTCCTGCTTTGAGTTACTAATGTGAGCAACCGCACCGGTATCAAATACCCAGGAGCTACTATGAGTACTGGTAAGGTACACATCAATTACATGTATATCACATATACCTTTCGTGTTGCCGGCCTTCTTGTCCGCTAAGTATTTGGGGCAGTTCCGCTTCCAGTGACCACTTCCCTTCCAATAAAAACACTCAGTCTCGGTCTTGGGTCCATTCTTTGGCTTCTTCCTGGCAGCTTGCTTACCGGGCGCGGCAACTCCCTTGCAGTCCTTCTTGAAGTTCTTTTTACCCTTGCCTTTCTTGAACTTAGTGGTTTTATTCACCATCAACACTTGATGTTATTTTTTATTTCCACCTCTGCTAATTTCAGCATTGAATATACCTCAGGAATGGTCTTTTCAATCCCCTGCATATTGAAGTTCATCACAAAGCTCTTGTAGCTTGGTGGAAGCGACTGAAGGATTCTGTCAATGACCGCGTCATCCGGGAGATTAACTCCTAGCTGAGTCAAGCGGTTATGCAACCCAGAAATTTTGAGTATGTGCTCACTGACAGAACTATTTTCCTCCATCTTACAGCTGAAAAACTTGTCGGAGACTTCATATCTCTCGACATGGGCATGAGCTTGAAAAACTATTTTCAGCTCTTCGAACATCTCATATGCTCCGTGTCTCTCAAAACGCTTTAGGAGCCCCGGTTCTAAGCTGTAAAGCATGCCACACTGAACGAGGGAGTAATCATCAGCACGTGACTTCCAAGCGTTCATAACTTCTTGGTTCCCACGATGCCGCCGAATCAAGATAAGACTAGTAATGGCAAGCAAATTGACAATATCGACGCCCATAACTACTTTGTGTTCTACTCGTGCATAGAAACTACGCATAGACCTAGCTCATGATGCCACTGTTGGGGAACGTAGCAGAATTTTAAAATTTTCTACGCATCACCAAGATCAATCTATGAAGTCATCTAGCAACGAGGGAAAGAGGAGTGCATCTACATACCCTTGTAGATCGCGAGCGGAAGCGTTCAAGAGAACGGGGTTGATGGAGTCGTACTCGTCGTGATCCAAATCACCGAAGATCCTAGCGCCGAACGGACGGCACCTCCGGGTTCAACACACGTACGGTTGGGAAGACGTCTCCTCCAACTTGATCCAGCAAGGGGGAAGGAGAGGTTGATGAAGATCCAGCAGCACGACGGCGTGGTGGTGGAAGCAACGGTGATCTCGGCAGGGC
This sequence comes from Triticum aestivum, assembly GCF_018294505.1. Taxonomy (NCBI): domain Eukaryota; kingdom Viridiplantae; phylum Streptophyta; class Magnoliopsida; order Poales; family Poaceae; genus Triticum; species Triticum aestivum. The sequence continues at coordinate 562,204,471 of NC_057806.1, forward strand.
TTCGCCAAGCGCAAGGAGACGGAGGAGTGTCACGGGAGGGAGAGGGAGAGGCCAAGGGCTTGGGTGCGGCTGCCCTCCCTCCCCCCACTATATATAGGGTGCCTAGGGGGCGCCGGCCCTAGGAGTTCCAATCTCCTAGGGGGGGCGGCGACCAAGGGGGTGCCTTGCCCCCCAAGGCAAGGGTGGCGCCCCCCACCCCTAGGGTTTCCAACCCTAGGCGCAGGGGAAGGCCCAAGGGGGGGTGCACCAGCCCACTAGGGGATGGTTCCCCTCCCACTTCAGCCCATGGGGCCCTCCGGGATAGGTGGCCCCACCCGGTGGACCCCCGGGACCCTTCCGGTGGTCCCGGTACAATACCGATTACCCCCGAAACTTTCCCGATGGCCGAAACATGACTTCCTATATATAAATCTTCACCTCCGGACCATTTCGGAACTCCTTGTGACGTCCGGGATCTCATCCGGGACTCCGAACAACTTTCGGGTTACCGTATGCTAATATCTCTACAACCCTAGCGTCACCGAACCTTAAGTGTGTAGACCCTACGGGTTCGGGAGACATGCAGACATGACCGAGACGCCTCTCCGGTCAATAACCAACAGCGGGATCTGGATACCCATGTTGGCTCCCACATGCTCCTCGATGATCTCATCGGATGAACCACGATGTCGAGGATTCAATCAATCCGTATACAATTCCCTTTGTCAATCGGTACGTTACTTGCCCGAGACTCGATCGTCGGTATCCCAATACCTTGTTCAGTCTCGTTACCGGCAAGTCACTTTACTCGTACCGTAATGCATGATCCCGTGATCAACCACTTGATCACATTGAGCTCATTATGATGATGCATTACCGAGTGGGCCCAGAGATACCTCTCCGTCATACGGAGTGACAAATCCCAGTCTCGATTTGTGCCAACCCAACAGACACTTTCGGAGATACCTGTAATGTACCTTTATAGTCACCCAGTTACGTTGTGACGTTTGGCACACCCAAGGCACTCCTACGGTATCCGGGAGTTGCACAATCTCATGGTCTAAGGAAATGATACTTGACATTCAGAAAAGCTACAGCAAATGAACTACACGATCTTTGAGCTATGCTTAGTATTGGGTCTTGTCCATCACATCATTCTCCTAATGATGTGATCCCGTTATCAATGACATCCAATGTCCATAGTCAGGAAACCATGACTATCTTTTGATCAATGAGCTAGTCAACTAGAGGCTCACTACGGACGTGTTGTGGTCTATGTATTCACACATGTATTACGATTTCCGGATAACACAATTATAGCATGAACAATAGACAATTATCATGAACAAAGAAATATAATAATAACCATTTTATTATTGCCTCTAGGGCATATTTCCAACAGTCGGCCACGGCCTACCTAAACACTCAAGTCTCTAGTGCAGGTTTATCGCCTATCCAGGTTCCATCCGCAGGGAGTCCGGCCGAGGTTTCCCCATACGGCCCCGAACGATGTGAACAGGGTTCCCGAGACACCAAACGGGTATCTCGGTACACTGTGCCACGGTGTATCTACTGCATCATAGCCCACCCCTAGGGTTAGCGCTACACACGGCCACCAACACATAACCTACAAACACCAGAAACTAGTTGCAACTCCTGGATAGAGTACTAGGGTGATTAAGAAGCCGAGAGGGTGCATTGGTTTCGGGCCCAATGTATGGTAGTAACTGATTCTTAAATCACACATACAGATCTCAGTTCTTAGGGACGGCCTCAATGAAACAACCCACCATGTACTCCTACATGGCCTCTCATCGATACCTTTACCAAAACATGTTCAACACATCCCTCACTTTACTGACATAAGCATTTCACTCTAGCCCATCACCGAGATGAACCAGACCTGACACAACTCTAAGCATAGCAGGCATAGCAAGGTAGGAAACACATACATGGCTCAATCAACTCCTACACATGCTAGTGGGTTTCATCTAGTTACTGTGGCAATAACAGGTCATGCAGAGGATAAGGGTTCAACTACCGTAGCACACAGCAGTTTGAAACGTTGTTGTCTTCATGTAGTAAATGAGAGCATAGGCGAGAACATGGGATTGTATCGATATGATCAATGGGGCTGCTTGCCTGATGGAGTAGTAGTAGGATACTGCCCTTCAGTTGGATACTAGGAGATATCCTCGGAGGCAGAACCTACCATGAAAGACACCACAGAATACAATCATCACATGGCAATATGCAACCATATGATGCATGCTATGACATGGCAAAATGAGGTGTCCTGCCTAATGCAATGTGAACCAAGTTGAATTGGGTCCATTTGAATCAAAGATTCAAATGGAAGCTTATGTTTTTAAGCTTTATATGTGTATTAACTTCTTTCACCTAAACAGCAAGGTTAAAGTGTTTTGTCATGCATGAAACCATTACAGATGGAAAGATTGAATTTTTCTAACCAAATTTCATATATAAATCTTTTCAATCTGAGTTATAGATTATTTTCTATGATTTTTAGAAGTTTTGGCTATTTTCTGGAATTTCCTATAAAAGAATAAATCCAGAAAAGGATTTACTGTGTCAGCCTGGCATCAGTGTGACGTCAGTGGGTCAAAGGTGCCAGCCCAGGTCAAACTTGACTGGTGGGCCCCATCTGTCAGTGTCACAAGTAACTAACAGGGTTAGTTAGTGCTTCGTTAGCACTAAGCTAGGTTAGTTAGGCCCTGGGCCCACATGTCAGTGAGACGGGGTTAGTTAGCGAGGTCATTAACCCCTAACAATGTGATTAGCACTAACTAAAAATTAAACTAATTTAGTTAGGAGCCGGCCCCACATGTCAATGACTCAGGCGGGGGGTCAAACTGGGGTCAACCCGGGTCAAACTCGTCGGAGTTGACCCGGGGCTCGTCGCCGGCAAGGCCAGGGACGGCGGAGGGGTGCGGGTTTCCTCCTCTAGCGACCATTTGGCCGGCAGAGGGCATCTATGTGACATGGGCACTCGTCCGCGTCGAGTGGTGTAGGTGGTTGGGCCTGGGGTGGCCGGAGCTGTCGCCGGCGTTGACCTTGGCGGTCGCCGGGGCTCGGGTGAGGTCGGGGTCGGTGCTACGGTGCACGGGAGGGCGAGTGGGTGTGTATGTTAGACTCCTGGGAGCTTCCTGAGCATGGTGAGGCACTCCGTTGTGAGCTTGCGCACCCGTGGCCACGGCTGTGCCATGGCCGGCGGCGAGAAGCTCTCGGCCACGGTGGGAAGTGGAGCTACAGAACGGGTGCGAGCTTGAGAGAGGAGGAGAGAGGAAGAGGGGCTCACGGCGGTGCGACGAGCTGCTCAGCGGGCTCGAGGAAGACCTGACGGCGAAGAATCGACGGCTGCGGTCCTCGGTGGCCGAGGAGGAAGAAGACGAGGCAGCCAGCAATGCAGGCCGTCCCAGCGCTCGGGCCAGGGTGGGGCGAAGCGTCGGACGATGGCGGAGGCCATGGATAGCGCGGGGAGGCGAGGGGAGCAGGGTGGCCATGGCAAACGGCATCGGCGGCGACAAGCTCCGCTCGGGCTGCGCGGCGGGAGAGAGCAGAGGGGGGAAAGGTCGGGAGAGAGTGAGAGAGGTCCACGGGGGTGCGTGGCGTCTCCCAGAGGCGTCTACGCGTCGAGGGGGAGCGGCAAGCAGGAGGTGGCCGGGGTGCGTGGCCGCGCGCACGGGGCACATGCCCGGCGTCCTTCTGGCGCGAGGAAGACAACAGGGGGGAGGCTAGTGGGCTGGGCTGGCCAGGTGGGCCAGCCAGGTGGGCTTTTTTGAAGGGCATTTCAGGTTCATTGAAAAAGTTTTTAGTAAACCCTAGTTGTTCCAGGGGGGCTGGGGGTTCTGTCATCCCCATTTCATCTTTCTGGGAAATTTAAACATGATGCAATCACTCTAATGCATGAACTAGCTAGGGTGTGACAGATGAATTGCTTTGATTGATTTAATTTGCTTATGGTTATGTTGCTATCCTTTGGTGCCCATCATATGAGCGCGCGCGTGGATCACACCATAGGGTTAGTTGTATGTTGATAGGACTATGTATTGGAGGGCAAGAGTGACAGAAGCTTCAACCTAGCATAGAAATTGATGCATACGGGATTGAAGGGGGACCAATATATCTTAATGCTCTGGTTGGGTTTTACCTTAATGAACGATAGTAGTTGCGGATGCTTGCTAATAGTTCCAATCATAAGTGCATAGAATTCCAAGTCAGGGATGACATGCTAGCAGTGGCCTCTCCCACATAAAACCTGCTATCAGTCTAGTAAAGTAGTCAATTGCTTAGGGACAATTTCGCAACTCCTACCACCACTTTTACACACTCGATATATTTACTTTATTGTTTCTTTATCTAAACAACTCCTACCTTTTATTTACGTGCTCTTTATATTCCTGGAAACCTATCCAACAACACCTACAAAGTACTTCTAGTTTCATACTTGTTCTAGGTAAAGCGAACGTCAAGCGTGCGTAGAGTTGTATCGGTGGTCGATAGAACTTGAGGGAATATTTGTTCTACCTTTAGCTCCTCGTTGGGTTCGACACTCTTACTTATCAAAAACTGTTGCGATCCCCTATACTTGTGGGTTATCAAGACCTTTTTCTGGCGCCATTGTCGGGGAGCAATAGCATGGGGTGAATATTCTCATGTGTGCTTGTTTGCTTTATCACTAAGTAATTTTTTTGTTATTCTAAGTTGTTTTCTATCTTTAGTTATGGATATGGAACACGAAATACCAAAAAAATTAGGTTTATTTGCTACTCATGGAGATGGGAAACCTCCTAAAACCCTCGATGCTCATTATGTGAAAGATATTATGTACTACTTTGATAATCCTGAGAAAACCCCATTCAATTATGTTATGGGAGACATGTTGGATCAACGTGAATACTTTAGGGATTATCGCTTCACTCATAAAGGGGAAACTATTATGGGATCAAATTCATATGTTGCATGGGTATGCTCGGCAACTTTGCTTGAGATATGATTATACTTGTTGTTCTAGCATGAAGGCTCCACACCTTCTATTTTCATGCAAATTTAATGATGATAAAACCTTGGCTTCTTATGCTAATGGTATATATGATTACTATGATGTGGAACAAATAGAAGAATTTGTTGCCTTTATGGGTGCTTATGAAATTGAATCTTTGTTTAAAGAGTGTGAAAATTTTGATGATTCAGTTTATAGACCTAAAAATTTAGCTATCCTTAAATATTGCTATGAGAATTATGAATTCAATTCCGATATTGATGATTCTATTGAGAAAGTCTCTGCTGTCCAACAAGAGACTAATATTTTGCAGCAGTCTATGGAAGAAGAAGATGAAACTGTGAGCTCATTGGATGAAAAAGATGATGAGGAGAGCGAAGAACAAAAGGAGGAAGAGCGGATTAGCTACCCGTGCCCTGATACGTCTCCAACGTATCTATAATTTTTTATTGTTCCATGCTATTATATTATCTATTTTGGATGTTTATGGCCTTTATTATGCACTTTTATATTATTTTTGGGACTAACCCATTTAACCCAGAGCCCAGTGCCAGTTTCTGTTTTTCCCTTGTTTCAGTGTTTCGCAGAAAAGGAATATCAAATGGAGTCCAAGCGGAATGAAACCTTCGGAAAAGTTATTTTTGGAAAGAAAGCAATACAGGAGACTTGGAGTGCACGTCAGGGGATCAACGAGGAGAGCACGAGGCAGGGGGGCGCTCCCACTCCCCCTGGGCTCGCCCTCCACCCTCGTGGGCCCCTCATGGCTCCCATAATGTATTTCTTCCGCCTATATATATCCATATACCCTAAAACTATCGGGGAGCACAATAGATCGGGAGTTCCGCCTCCAGAAGCCTCCGTAGCCACCGAAAACCAATCTAGACCCGTTCCGGCATGCTGCCGGAGGGGGAATCCCTCTCCGGTGGCCATCTTCATCATCCCGGTGCTCTCCATGACGAGGAGAGAGTAGTTCTCCCTCAGGGCTGAGGGTATGTACCAGTAGCTATGTGTTTGATCTCTCTCTCTCTCTCTTGTGTTCTTGAGGTGGCACGATCTTGATGTAGCGCGAGCTTTGCTATTATAGTTGGATCTTATGATGTTTCTCACCCTCTACTCTCTTGTAATGGATTGAGTTTTCCCTTTGAAGTTATCTTATCAGATTGAGTCTTTATGGATTTGAGAACACTTGATGTATGTCTTGCGTGGGAAACCTATGGTGACAATGGGGTATTCTATGATCCACTTGATGTATGTTTTGGTGATCAACTTTCGGGTTCCGTGACCTTGGGAATCTATGCATAAGGGTTGGCACACATTTTCGTCTTGACTCTCCGGTAGAAACTTTGGGGCACTCTTTGAGGTTCTATGGTTGAATAGATGAATCTGAGATTGTGTGATGCATATCGTATAATCATACCTACGGATACTTCAGGTGACATTGGAGTATCTAGGTGACATTAGGGTTTTGGTTGATTTGTGTCTTAAGGTGTTATTCTAGTACGAACTCTAGGGCTGTTTGTGACACTTATAGGAATAGCCCAACGGATTGATGGGAAAGAATAACTTTGAGGTGGTTTCGTACCCTACCATAATCTCTTCGTTTGTTCTCCGCTATTAGTGACTTTGGAGTGACTCTTTGTTGCATGTCGAGGGATAGTTTTATGATCCAATTATGTTATTATTGTTGAGAGAACTTGCACTAGTGAAAGTATGAACCCTAGGCCTTGTTTCAGCGCATTGCAATACCGTTTACGCTCACTTTTATCATTAGTTACCTTGCTGTTTTTATATTTTCAGATTACAAAAACCTTTATCTACTATCCATATACCACTTGTATCACCATCTCTTCGCCGAACTAGTGCACCTATACAATTTACCATTGTATTGGGTGTGTTGGGGACACAAGAGACTCTTTGTTATTTGGTTGCAGGGTTGCTTCAGAGAGACCATCTTCATCCTACGCCTCCTACGGATTGATAAACCTTAGGTCATCCACTTGAGGGAAATTTCCTACTGTCCTACAAACCTCTGCACTTGGAGGCCCGATAATGTCTACAAGAAGAAGATTGTGTAGTAGACATCAAGCTCTTTTCTGGCTCCGTTACCGGGGAGGTGAGTGCTTGAAGGTATATCTTTAGATCTTGCAATCGAGTCTTTTAGTTTTTTGTTTTATCACTAGTTTAGTTTATAAAAGAAAATTACAAAAAAATGGAATTAAGTTTGCCTCATACGCTTCATCTTTTTAATATCTTTCGTGAGTATGATGGAAAGGAAAATTGTGCCAAAATGTTAGAAGAAGAATGCATTAAAATGTTTGGCACTAAATCTCTGAATGATGAGCATGATTGCAACGTTGTTAGTATGAATTCCTTGAATATCCATGATGCTAATGATATGCGAAGCCACAAGCTTGGGGAAGCTATGCTTGATGAAGATGATATTTTTTTGTCCCCCAAGTTTTGATGAGAAAATTTATTATGATGAAAGCATGCCTCCTATTTATGATGATTATATTGATGAAAGTGGATTTGGAGAGGTCATGACTTTATTTTGTGATGAATCCACTATTCCGGAAGAGGTTCCAATTGATTATGGGAACAAAGTTGCTATCTATGATGATTATTGTGATGACTTGTGTACTATTAAGAATAATGATAACCATGAAACTTGTCATCATGATTTTAGTTTTCAATTGGACTATGCCTCACATGATAATTATTTTGTTGAGTTGGTTCCCACTACTATTCAGAATGAGAAGAATTTTGCTTATGTGGAGAGTAGTAAATTTTCTATACTTGTTGATCATGAAAAGAATGCTTTATGTGATGGTTATATTGTTGAATTCATTCATGATGCTACTGAAAATTATTATGAGGGAGGAATATATGCTTGTACGAATTGCAATAATATCAAGTTCCCTCCCTATGTGCTTAAAGTTTCAAAGTTATGCTTGTTTTGCCTTCCTATGCTAGTTGATTATTATTCCCATAAGTTGTTTGCTCACAAAATCCCTATGCATAGGCAGTGGGTTAGACTTAAATGTGCTAGTCATATTCTTCATGATGCTCTCTTTATGTTTCAATTCTTACCTTTGTGAGCATCATTGAAATCATCATGCCTAGCTAGGGGCGTTAAACGTTAGCGCTTGTTGGAAGGCAACCCAACTTTATTTTTCTTCCTTGATTTTTTTCCTGTTTAAGTAATAAATAATTCATCTAGCCTCTGTTTAGATGTGGTTTTATGTTTTAATTAGTGCTTGTGCCAAGTAGAACCTTTGGGAAGACTTGGGTGAAGTCTTTGCGATCATGCTATAAAAAACAGAAACTTTAGCGCTCACGAGATTTGCTGCCATTTTTATTGGAGAGTGCTATTTAGTTAATTCTTTTTTCAGATGATTAATAGATAAATTACTCAGGTCCACCAATTTATTTGAGAATTTTATGAGTTCCATAAGTATACGTTTGATCTAATTAATACAGACTGTTCTGTTTTTGACAGATTCTGTTTTTCATGTGTTGTTTGCTTATTTTGATGAATCTATGAGTAGTATCGGAGGGTATGAACCATAGATAAGTTGGAATGCAGTAGATATTACACCAATATGACTTTAGAATGAGTTCACAATAGTACCTAAGTGGTGATTTATTTTCTTATACTAACGGAGCTTACAAGTTTTCTGTTAAGTTTTGTGTTGTGAAGTTTTCAAGTTTTGGGTAAAGATTCGATGGATTATGGAATAAGGAGCGGAAAGAGCCTAAGCTTGGGGATGCCCAAGGAACCCCAAGGAAATATTCAAGTACAACCAAGATCCTAAGCTTGGGGATGCCCCGGGAGGCATCCCCTCTTTCGTCTTTGTTCATTGGTAACTTTACTTGGAATTATATTTTTATTTACCACATGATATGTGTTTTGCTTGGAGCGTCATTTTATTTTATTTAGTTTTGCTTGCTGTTTGAATAAAATACCAAATTCTGAAATTCTTAAAAGTTAGAGAGTCTTCACATAGTTGCATAATTATTTGACTACTCATTGATCTTCACTTATATCCTTCGAAGTAGTTTGTTGTTGCTCTCGTGCTTCACTTATATCCTTTTAGAGCACGGTGGGGGTTTTATTTTATAGAAATAGATGAACTCTCATGCGTCACTTATATTATTTTGAGAGTCCTAAACAACATGGTAATTTGCTTTGGTTATGAAACTAGTCCTAATATGATGGGCATCCAAGAGGGATATAATAAAAACTTTCATATAAAGTGCATTGAATACTATGAGAAGTTTGATACTTGATGATTGTTTTGAGATATGAAGATGGTGATATTAGAGTCATGCTAGTTGAGTACTTGTGAATTTGAGAGATACTTGTGTTGAAGTTTGTGATTCCCATAGCATGCACGTATGGTGAACCGTTATGTGATGAAGTCGGAGCATGATTTATTTATTGATTGTCTTCCTTAGGAGTGGCTGTCGGGGACGAGCGATGGTCTTTTCCTACCAATCTATCCCCCTAGGAGCATGCGCGTAGTACTTTGTTTCGATAACTAATAGATTTTTGCAATAAGTATGTGAGTTCTTTATGACTAAGGTTGAGTCCATGGATTATACGCACTCTCAACCTTCCACCATTGCTAGCCTCTCTAGTATCGTGCAACTTTCGTCGGTACCATAAACCCACCATATATCTTTCTCAAAAAAACCACCATACCTACCTGTTATGGCATTTCCATGGCCATTCCGAGATATATTGCCATGCAACTTTCCACCGTTCCGCTTATTATGACACGCTCCATCATTGTCATACTGCTTTGCATGATCATGTAGTTGACATCGTATTTGTGGCAAAGCCACCATTCATAATTCTTTCATACATGTCACTCATGCATCATAGCACATCCCGGTACACCGCCGGGGGCATTCATATAGAGTCATATTTTGTTCCAAGTATTGAGTTGTAATTCTTGAGTTGTAAGTAAATAAAAGTGTGATGATCATCATTATTAGAGCATTCTCCCAGAGAGGAAAGGATGATGGAGACTATGATTCCCCCACAAGTCGGTATGAGACTCCGGACGGAAAAAAAGAGGCCAAACAAGCCCAAACAAAAAAAAGAGGCCATAAAAAAAGGGCCCAAATGTCATGACCGGTTTTTCAATAAAAATACTTATTGAGAAACCAATCTTTTGAGTCCAGTATGAGAGAAATCCTCCTCACTGGTAGACAAATTCTTGATACAATAAGCCAGTAGCATAAAATATATTACAGGGTCGAACTACGGTTGCTCAACCAAATTATTACAAGCACGCCAATAATTATACATAATGGCGGACATGACACATTGGTGTGGAGGCATACTACTGACTCGAGGATAGGGTGGTGGTGGAGAAACACAGCGGGGAGAGAAATACAAGACTCTAAGTCTATCATCTCATCGAGCGTCAAGGTGAGGCTCGATGAATTTATTTGGTAGCGGAAGCGGATATAAAACAGTGACCAAATCCAGGGTCGCACGAGACTGACTGGGACTCCTCTAGGTGTCGGATTCGCTATCAAACTCTTCATCCATGAGATCGCCTTCGTCAGCATCTGGCCAAATCAACAAGCCAGTGAGTACTTTGAAAGTACTCGCAAGACAGTTCGGACGTAAGATATAACAAATGCATGCATGGTTGCGTCATGAATAATTTACCAATGTACATTCAAAAATTAGCATAACGAGGTAAGTAAAAGGGAAACGGCGGTAGTCCGCCTGAAATCCCAACAAAACATAAATAACTACCGATCGGGTGTCTGAAGCGACGCCTCGAAAGGTGAACAAATAAATATAAGGAAATGATGCCACAGTCGGGCGTCTTAGCGACACCACATAAAGGGCTTTAAAAGAAATACCACAGTCGGATGTCGGGGCGACATCACAGAAAGGGCTTTAAAAGAAATGCCATAGTCGGACGTCGGGGCGACATCACAGAAAGGGCTTTAAAAGAAATGCCACAGTCGGACGTCGGGGCGACATCACAGAAAGGGCTTTAAAAGAAATGCCATAGTTGGACGTCGGGGCGACATCACAGAAAGGGCTTTAAAAGAAATGCCACAGTCGGACGTCGGGGCGACATCACAGAAAGGGCTTTTATTCACAAGTAAATAATACTCATAATAAACATTTAATTCTTGAGAAATAAATGGGTTAGTCCATCCACAGGAATAATCATTTAACCGGAATTAGCACTCATGCGAATCACCGGAGTCTCTGCCATCAAAACTGACATTTGATTAGGATAAGATAATACGAATTAGGACATGGAATAGATGATTTGGAGGAATATATGACTCTACAGAGTTTGTACAAAATTTTTCCCACAGCCAACGGATTTCCGTAGTCACGAAGGACTAGTTCCATTTACGGTATTTTGGAAGAAAACACAGCTAACCAGTACACACCCATCCTACCTCTCGATGCTAGGAATCACCCTAGACATCGTCCAAGAAAAACTTTTGAGACGGGGAGATCACAATCTCAAATAGCATGGGATCAAATTTATATACGCGCGCTCTAAGGGGTGCCCCCCTCTCGGTCCCAACCGGAAACACCCATGCCCCCTGACCGGATGACTGGCTTTAATCCAGGGCCATGGAACCATCATCACGGCCTCTCCTTTTGGTGTGTACCAGAAAAGCGGTTTGCAACTTACTAAACCATATTCCTTGCGGAAAACATGTGGTAGTACAGGGAAGGAAATGAGAGGAACTGGACCGATACGGTTTGACACTGAAGTCACATAGTCTGGCATAAGACTGGCATGCTACGACACTGCCATCTCACCCATCCTCATGCCAACACATGGCCATTCATACTCACATCCATCCACTTATGGATCATCGAACTCACTTACCTCATTATCGCATAAAATAACGTTCATCGATATGCTTCTCAACATGCCATGAAACTAACTAAATGCAAAACATGCCAAGACACTCATCATATCAAAAGTTCAAACATGCTTGCCTGGTTCAGAGTAGTCGGAGCCTAGCTCGGTGAAGTTCGCGGCTCCGTCACCTCCTTCGGTATCTACGGTATAAGGAAAATATATGCGCTATCGTAAATACCAAGGAGTGCACAAAAAGTATTCCAAATATTTTTCAAATAAATCTGATAAAAAACTAGACAAAATTTTAAAGAGAACAGAAAAAGAATCAATCAAAAATACTTTTCTGACTAAAAGTTATAAAGGTTTTTGCCCAGGGACTCATCTGTAATGAAACAGAAAGTTTCCAGGGGCTAGCTTATAAAAACAGAAACGCTTCGGCAGAAACTACGCCAGCCCAAAGGGAAAACGCATTTTTGCCCGAAGGCGCTTTCAGAAAACGATTCAATAGAGAGAGCAGAGAGGCTGACGGTGGGGTCCCACTCGTCAGGTTTGAACTTTCAAAAGCGGGGGGGGCGAAGCTCGTCGGCGCCCGAGAGCCGCGGTGGTCGCCGGCGGCGATCCACGGTGAGGCAGGGGGATCGGAGGGTACCTCCGTGCTCAGGGTACCATTCCGCGTCGGTTGGTGGTGGTGGTGGTCGCCGGCGAGTACCACGTCGACGGCGAGCTTTGCTCCGGCGGACGGCGGCTCGGGTGGTCAAGGGACTCGTCGGAGAGGGCTGCGGAGATCAAATTGAAGAGGGGGTTAGGCTCCTGGTAGCTAGAGAGGGTAACGGACGGGGTTTGGGCGCCGGAGATGGCCTCACCGGAGCGAATCATGGTGGAGGCCGAGGCGGATCGGGGCGGCCGGAGTTGGGGGAGGAGACCTCCTCGAGGACCTCCTAGTGGCCTGGCGTGGCGTTGGTGAGGAGTGGTGATGATGTGTGCACGAGGGTGAGCTCGGGGCCCTTTTTATAGGCGGCCCGAGGCGGTTGCCGTGAACGGGGGTCTCCGGCGAGTGATTACGGCGGTGCCGTGGATGTGCAGTGGGATTAGGGGCTTGGGCATCGCCGTTGAGGTCCACCGGTCCCATTTATGTGCTAAACGGGCTGGGATTTGGTGCTATGGGCGAGCTCGATGGAACGGGGGTGGCGCGGCCCATCGGCGGCAGGGAGCACGTTCCGTGCTTGCCGGGCCACGGCGACGGTGCCACGGGCGTGCGCTGGCATGGCAGGGACACGCGGAGAGCCAGGGGGCTTTGGGCGGCGCTGAACGTCGTTCTGCCATGGTGTGCCTTCTGTCGGCCGCCACGGGAGGTCCCGACGCCGCAGAAGACGCCGGCGAGGGCGGGCCAGCGCGCCACCGACGCCAGGAAGGCTCCACGCACGCGTGTGAAGCTCCAGACAAGAGAGAGGGGCTACGAGCATCGAGCCAAGCGCACTGTGAGCTTGTGACTGAACTCTGAAGAAAACGACACTGTAAAACTGAATTTTACTGAACTTTCTGAATTTGCGAAGGAACAGTGCAGCTCAGGTGTTCGACAGAATGTTTTTGGCCTCTGGAGATTTTTCCTTGAGCTGATTTTTGGTGGAGTGGCTTCTCATTGCTCAAATAGGTTGCCTGAATTTTGGTGGAATTTTTGGAGCAGTGTAGATATGAATTTCATCAAATTTGGCAAGTCTGGTCCAAACTTGCAGAGACTGAATTTTGAAAAATTTGAAAAGAGGAGGAGTGGATTAAGATGGTTCTGGGTTGTGGGTACAAAGGACTAACCAGGAGAGTTGGTTTGAGGTCAAAACTCAAATGCAAAAGGGTACTTGCTTTGAAAATCACTCAGGCTCCAAATAATTTTCAGAATTGATTTGAGAGGAAAAATAATCCAAAACTTGCTTGGATTAGTTGGGACAGAGAACTTAGGTTGATCACAAGGTGTAGGGGAGGTTTTGGAGGGGTTTTATCACATGGGCAAAAATGCCAAGTCATGGGTGGTTCCAAGATATGAATATCCCAAATTTTCATAGAGTTCTTTTTAAAAGAAGAAGATTAAACTCCCAAAAATAAATTTGAGAGGGAACCAACAGAGAAGAAGTTTCAAAAGATTCAAACACCAATGTTTGATAAAATAAAATCCTTGCCAAAGAAAAGGAAGTTTTTAAGAGGAAGGTTTTCTGAAAGAAAATTTAAATGGCCTCTTTTCAAAGAAAACCACAAGGTTTTTGATAAAAACCAAATTAAAATTTTGGAGTGTCACAACACCTACCCCCTTAGGAAAAATCTCGTCCCCGAGATTTCAGCTGATCCTTAAATAAGTGTGGATGCTCTGTCCGAAGAAAATCCTCGCTTTCCCAAGTTGCTTCACTGTCGGTGTGATTGCTCCACTGGACTTTGAAAAACTTGATGGTCTTCTGTCAGGTCCTCCTTTCAGACTCCTCTAATATTCTTACGGGACGTTCCCGATAAGTGAGGTCTGGCTGCACGTCAATGCTTTCATGGGATACTTGTTTCTCTGGGTTGCTAACGCACTTCCTTAATTGAGAGACGTGGAACACGTCGTGAATGTCGGACAAGTCTTCGGGTAAGTCTAGCTGGTAGGCTACAGTGCCTCTTTGTGCCACTATGCAGAATGGTCCAATGAATCTTGGTGCGAACTTTCCTTTAATCTTAAACCGTTGCTCATAGGGGATACTCTCAAGTATACGAACTCACCGGGTTCGAAGCTGACCCTACGATGTTTCTGATCATAATAACTCTTCTGTCGACTTTGAGCGGTCTTGAGTCGGTCTCTGATTAGCTTGACCTTTTCCTCGGCTTCTCTGAGCATATCTGGTCCGAAAATGCGGCTGTCTCCGGTCTCTGACCAATTTAACGGGGTACGACATCTTCGTCCGTATAAAGCCTCAAATGGTGCCATTTGTAGGATGGCCTGGTAGCTATTGTTATACGCGAACTCGGCGTATGGCAGGCTTTCTTCCCAACTGGTTCCATATGTGAGGACGCATGCTCTTAGCATGTCTTCTAAAATTTGGTTTACGCGCTCAGACTGTCCATCAGTCTGTGGGTGGTATGCGGTACTGAAGGCTAGTTGGGTTCCCAGAGCCTGTTGTAAATGCTCCCAAAATCTTGAGACGAACTGAGTGCCCCTTTCGGATATTATAGTCTTCGGGACACCGTGCAGACAAACTATGCGGGAAAGATAAATCCTGGCAAGCCTCTGAGTGGTGTGGGTCGTCTTCACTGGAATAAAGTGTGCCACTTTGGTTAATCTATCGGTGATGACCCATATGGCATCATTCCCGTGCCGTGACCGAGGTAGTCCGACAATGAAATCCATCCCTATTTCATCCCATTTCCACTCAGGTATTTTGTTCGGTTGCAGTAGTCCGGCTGGTCTCTGATGCTCAGCTTTTATGCGTTGACATGAGTCGCAACATGCAATGAAGGTGGCTATGTCCCTCTTCATACCGTGCCACCAAAATCTTTCCTGAATATCCTTATACATTTTTGTTCCTCCAGGGTGAATTGAATATGGAGTGGTGTGTGCTTCAGCTAAAATTTGCTGTTTAAGGTCTTCTATGTTTGGCACGCAGAGCCTTTCTCCGTACCATAATATTCCTTTATTGTCTATGACGAATTCCGAGGCCTTGCCCATACTCAACTTCCTTTTTATGCCTTCGATGCTGGTGTGACCGGACTGAGCTTCTTTAATTTTCTCCACAAGCTTGGGTTGTATTTCCAAGTTTGATATGGTGCCTTCTGCTACCATTATCAAGTTGAGCTTGGCAAATTCTTGTTGGAATTCGGGCCTCAAGCTGTGCAGATTGTTTTCGTCGGAGCTGGGGTTCCGACTAAGGGCATCGGCCACTACATTTGCTTTCCCTGGATGGTAATGGATACCAACATCATAATCCTTTACCAACTCCAACCAACGTCGTTGCCGTAAATTTAGTTCTGGCTGCGTGAAAATATATTTGAGACTTTTGTGATCCGTATATATTTCACATTGATTCCCAAGTAAGAAATGCCTCCATTCCTTGAGTGCATGAATAACTGCTGCCATTTCTAAGTCATGAGTGGGATAATTTTCCTCATGCTTGCGAAGTTGCCTTGAAGCGTAGGCGACAACCTTGCCTTCCTGCATCAACACGCATCCGAGACCCTTTCTGGACATGTCACAATATACTTCAAAATTCTTGTGTATGTCGGGTACAATTAATACCGGTGTTGTCGTTAACTTCCGCTTTAGCTCTTGGAAACTTTTCTCGCAGGCTTCTGTCCATTCAAACTTCTTATCTTTCTTGAGCAACTGTGTCATAGGCTTGGCTATGGTGGAAAATCCTTCAATAAATCTGCGGTAATATCCTGCCATTCCCAAGAAACTCCGTATGTCTGTTACACTGGCTGGTGACTTCCAGCCAAGTACGGCCTTGACTTTCTCTGGGTCCACTGCGATACCGTCTTGGGTCAGTACGTGGCCTAGAAATCCTACTTGTCTTAGCCAAAATTCGCACTTGCTGAACTTGGCATACAATTGGTGTTTTCTTAGCTCTCCTAGCATAATCCTGAGATGTTCTGCATGCTCTTCTGGTGTCTTGGAGTATACCAGAATATCGTCGATGAATACCACGACGAACTTGTCCATAAACTTCATAAATACTTTGTTCATAAGGTGAACAAAATATGCTGGGGCGTTAGTTAATCCAAATGGCATCACTGTGAACTCGTATAGTCCATATCTGGAGGTGAAGGCTGTTTTGGGGATATCTTCCGTTCGTACCTTCAATTGATGGTATCCTGACCTTAAGTCAATTTTTGAGAATACCTTGGCCTGAGCGAGTTGATCAAACAAATCATTTATCCTTGGCATCGGGTATTTGTTTTTGACTGTGACCATGTTAAGTGCTCGATAGTCAATACACAATCTCAGCGTTCCATCCTTCTTTTTGGCAAATAAAATTGGTGATCCCCAAGGTGAGGAGCTGGCTCGAATGTATCCTTTTTCCAGTAATTCCTTTATTTGTTTCTTCAACTCGATCAACTCGGATGGTGCCATTCTGTATGGTTTCTTGTATATGGGGGTGGTTCCTGGTGTTAGCTCAATGCGGAATTCTATTTCTCGATCTGGTGGCATGCCCGGTAGTTCTTCAGGGAATATATCTGGAAATTCACACACTACTGGAACCTTGTTTAGCTCAGAAACGTCCACCTTATTTAATCTCGGTTGCCGGGGTATTTTTCCTTCCTTGGCTGATACTCTTATTGTCTTCCCTTGGTGGTGTGTGAGAATTACGGTCCTGTTGAAACAGTCGATAAAACCCTTATTGGTGGTTAGCCAATCCATCCCTAGGATGACATCCAGTCCTTTATTTTCCAACACAATAACATCTGCGTGAAACTCCAATCCTTCGAACTCAATGACCACATTCTGACAGTAGTTCTGAGTAACTTGCTGAATCCCAGGGGACTTGATGATCATGGATTTCTCCAAAGGAAGCATCGAAAAATTATTTTGCAAAGCAAAAAATTTCGAAATGAAAGAGTGAGAAGCTCCAGAATCAAACAAAACCATTGCAGGTATTGTGTTGACAGGAAACGTACCGAGTACGATATCCGGAGCATTTTGTGCCTCCTCTTTGGTTACGTGGTTCAGATGACCCTTCCTGTGGTTATTGTTGGGATTGAAATTGTTTCGCTTGGGCGCGGAATTGTTGCCGCCGTTGTTCGGCTTTGGGGTTGAACTCCTTGGCTTGGGGCACTATTTGGCATAGTGCCCTTCTTCTCCACAAGTGTAACAAGTAACGCCGGGGCGATAGGTGAATTCCTTGTCCCTTGCATGAAAATTCTTGATTGGGCATGAGACATTGGATGCGGATTTGTGTGTCCCACCCTTTTGAAAATCTGTCTTGCTTCGGTGATTGCGAGTATGGTTAGTCTGGTCCCTTTTCCACTTGCGGATATCTTCCAGACTGCGTCTCTCATTTTCCAGAGTAATGGCTTTGTCCACCAGTGTTTTAAAATCAGGAAAAGTGTGCACGACCAGTTGGCATTTAAGCGCGGGCGCCAGACCGTCAAGGAATTTCTCCATCTTCTTGATTTCAGTCATACGCTCTTCATTGGCGTAGCGGGGCAATAGAGTAAATTGACTGGTGTAATCTGACACTGTCATGTTCCTTTGTTTGAGGTCATCGAACTCTCTCTTCTTGATTTTCATAATACTCTTAGGAATGTGTGCACCACGGAAACCTTCCTTGAAATCATCCCAGATTATGTCATTTTCGTTGGGATGCATGTGCAGACAATTCTCCCACCACGATGCGGCTGCTCCTGTGAGATAGTGCGGAGCATATAATACCTTCTCGGGGTCTGAACATTTTGCAATAATTAATTTTCTCTCCATATCTCGAAGCCAGTCCTCGGCTTCAAGAGGTTTGTCAGTGTGAGAAAATGTTTGAGGACGTGTCTTCTATAGCTCAGATAACTTGGAATGCTGCTGATACTGTCCATGGTGATTTCCCATGTTGATGACTTGGTTCATCATTTCCTGATGTTGTTGCTGACTCTGCTCATAAAGGCGGCACATTTGCGAAAGTGCCGATTCACTGCCCTGTTGGCTTGACTGTCCCTGAGTGAACTCGTTGCTGGGTTGTGCATCATAATTTTCCTCTGGTGGAATTGGCATGGAGCGAGTCCAAGGACGAGACATTTTTCACTCTGGGGATATATTTGTAAGACCCATAAGAAAAGCGGAAAGAGTCGCAAAAACAAATCCATAAATGCATAAAGCTGGCAAAAAAAATTAAATAACTCAGCTTACTTAAGAAAAACAAATCGACTTGCGCACGGAGAAGGACTGCTCATTACATATCTTACACGCGAGCGGTAATTATACAATACATCACTCAGGACATGCGTACAAAATCCTGACATGTTATTTAGGCTAGTGCACTTCTCCAGATCCTACATGATGCGCAAACATGCTACTTCTCACAACCTATGTGCATATCTTACAAAGCGGTACATTACATGGCAGCTAGGCGTACTCTGGCAGAGATGTTGACGACCTCCTTTGCCCTGCCGAGGGCGAGGCGTAGCGAGGTTGGGGACTCGACTTCCTCCTCGCTAATGGGCTCCATACGTGTAGTGTTGCGAAGAGTGGACGGAGCGGTTGCCAGGGGCGGAGCAACACGTACAGGAGTGGGCGCGAAGGGTGGTGCAGTGCGCGCTGAAGTGGGTGCAATGACTTGGTTGAATTCTTCGGTAGAAGGCAGGCGACGAGTAGGCGTATAAGATGTTGAGGATGAGACCAAAGTCAGTGGCGGTGCGATGGGTAGGAGCTCCCTCCTGTTGGCAGCACAGCCATGAACTGAGTCCATGCGGGTAGCTACGAAGTCGTCCACCAGGTTGTCGAAGGCTGCCTCCAGGGCCCGGAGATACTCAATGAGCATCTCAAAAGCCTCGTCTCGTTCTCCTCTGGGGCAGGAGTATGCGTAGTGACAGGTGTATGGCACATGGCACGGAAGATAACGGTAACGATGAGTCTTCATCATGGGGAGGACATCCCTGAGACGAGCTATCGCCTCGCGGGCTGCCATCTGCATAGCATGCCTCTCCGTAGGCATGGCTCTTCCCACGAACCAGAAGCGGCGTAACTCACCACGCCCTCCCTTGAACTGCACCGCGGCCTGGTGCATGGTCAGACTGTCGTTGACTCGGTGCTGGCAGAGTGTGAAGACTAGGCGCACGGATGGCCCCATCGCGACCTGAACGATGAAAGAAAGAAGCTTGACGAACCCATCGGGCACATTGGCGAAGGTCTGAGACTCGCAGCTGTTGTCGGCCATCTACAAAAGTAGGCAAAAATTCTGCATGGTCAGATCATAAATTTATGCTGACTGACAGAAAATGACTACAATTGCAAAAAAATTTAAATTAGCTCTATCATACTAATAACCAATTAGCGATCGCACCTAGTGGCTTCCTACAGTCAGCCTGGCTCTGGTACCAAGCTTGTCACGACCGGTTTTTCAATAAAAATACTTATTGAGAAACCAATCTTTTGAGTCCAGTATGAGAGAAATCCTCCTCACTGGTAGACAAATTCTTTATACAATAAGCCAGTAGCATAAAATATATTACAGGGTCGAACTACGGTTGCTCAACCAAATTATTACAAGCACGCCAATAATTATACATAATGGCGGACATGACACAGTGGTGTGGAGGCATACTACTGACTCGAGGATAGGGTGGTGGTGGAGAAACACAGCGGGGAGAGAAATACAAGACTCTAAGTCTATCATCTCATCGAGCGTCAAGGTGAGGCTCGATGAATTTATTTGGTAGCGGAAGCGGATATAAAACAGTGACCAAATCCAGGGTCGCACGAGACTGACTGGGACTCCTCTAGGTGTCGGATTCGCTATCAAACTCTTCATCCATGAGATCGCCTTCGTCAGCATCTGGCCAAATCAACAAGCCAGTGAGTACTTTGAAAGTACTCGCAAGACAGTTCGGACGTAAGATATAACAAATGCATGCATGGTTGCGCCATGAATAATTCACCAATGTACATTCAAAAATTAGCATAACGAGGTAAGTAAAAGGGAAACGGCGGTAGTCCGCCTGAAATCCCAACAAAACATAAATAACTACTGATCGGGTGTCTGAAGCGACGCCTCGAAAGGTGAACACATAAATATAAGGAAATGATGCCACAGTCGGGCGTCTTAGCGACACCACATAAAGGGCTTTAAAAGAAATACCACAGTCGGATGTCGGGGCGACATCACAGAAAGGGCTTTAAAAGAAATGCCACAGTCGGACGTCGGGGCGACATCACAGAAAGGGCTTTAAAAGAAATGCCACGGTCGGACGTCGGGGCGACATCACAGAAAGGGCTTTAAAAGAAATGCCACAGTCGGACGTCGGGGCGACATCACAGAAAGGGCTTTAAAAGAAATGCCACAGTCGGACGTCGGGGCGACATCACAGAAAGGGCTTTTATTCACAAGTAAATAATACTCATAATAAACATTTAATTCTTGAGAAATAAATGGGTTAGTCCATCCACAGGAATAATCATTTAACCGGAATTAGCACTCATGCGAATCACCGGAGTCTCTGCCATCAAAACTGATATTTGATTAGGATAAGATAATACGAATTAGGACATGGAATAGATGATTTGGAGGAATATATGACTCTGCAGAGTTTGTACAAAATTTTTCCCACAGCCAACGGATTTCCGTAGTCACGAAGGACTAGTTCCGTTTACAGTATTTCGGAAGAAAACACAGCTAACCAGTACACACCCATCCTACCTCTTGATGCTAGGAATCACCCTAGACATCGTCCAAGAAAAACTTTTGAGACGGGGAGATCACAATCTCGAATAGCATGGGATCAAATTTATATACGCGCGCTCTAAGGGGTGCCCCCCTCTCGGTCCCAACCGGAAACACCCATGCCCCCTGACCGGATGACTGGCTTTAATCCAGGGCCATGGAACCATCATCACGGCCTCTCCTTTTGGTGTGTACCAGAAAAGCGGTTTGCAACTTACTAAACCATATTCCTTGCGGAAAACATGTGGTAGTACAGGGAAGGAAATGAGAGGAACTGGACCGATACGGTTTGACACTGAAGTCACATAGTCTGGCATAAGACTGGCATGCTACAACACTGCCATCTCACCCATCCTCATGCCAACACATGGCCATTCATACTCACATCCATCCACTTATGGATCATCGAACTCACTTACCTCATTATCGCATAAAATAACGTTCATCGATATGCTTCTCAACATGCCATGAAACTAACTAAATGCAAAACATGCCAAGACACTCATCATATCAAAAGTTCAAACATGCTTGCCTGGTTCAGAGTAGTCGGAGCCTAGCTCGGTGAAGTTCGCGGCTCCGTCACCTCCTTCGGTATCTACGGTATAAGGAAAATATATGCGCTATCATAAATACCAAGGAGTGCACAAAAAGTATTCCAAATATTTTTCAAATAAATCTGATAAAAAACTAGACAAAATTTTAAATAGAACAGAAAAAGAATCAATCAAAAATACTTTTCTGACTAAAAGTTATAAAGGTTTTTGCCCAGGGACTCATCTGTAATGAAACAGAAAGTTTCCAGGGGCTAGCTTATAAAAACAGAAATGCTTCGGCAGAAACTACGCCAGCCCAAAGGGAAAACGCAGTTTTGCCCGAAGGCGCTTTCAGAAAACGATTCAATAGAGAGAGTAGAGAGGCTGACGGTGGGGTCCCACTCGTCAGGTTTGAACCTTCAAAAGGGGAGGGGGGCGAAGCTCGTCGGCGCCCGAGAGCCGCGGTGGTCGCCGGCGGCGATCCACGGCGAGGCAGGGGGATCGGAGGGTACCTCCGTGCTCAGGGCACCATTCTGCGTCGGTTGGTGGTGGCGGTGGTTGCCGGCGAGTACCACGTCGACGGCGAGCTTTGCTCCGGCGGACGGCAGCTCGGGTGGTCGAGGGACTCGTCGGAGAGGGCTGCGGAGATCAAATTGAAGAGGGGGTTAGGCTCCTGGTAGCTAGAGAGGGTAACGGACGGGGTTTGGGCGCCGGAGATGGCCTCACCGGAGCGAATCGTGGTGGAGGCCGAGGCGGATCGGGGCGGCCGGAGTTGGGGGAGGAGACCTCCTCGAGGACCTCCTAGTGGCCTGGCGTGGCGTTGGTGAGGAGTGGTGATGATGCATGCACGAGGGTGAGCTCGGGGCCCTTTTATAGGCGGCCCGAGGCGGTTGCCGTGAACGGATGTCTCCGGCGAGTGATTACGGCGGTGTCGTGGATGTGCAGTGGGATTAGGGGCTTGGGCATCGCCGTTGAGGTCCACCGGTCCCATTTAGGTGCTAAACGGGCTGGGATTTGGTGCCATGGGCGAGCTCGACGGAACGGGGGTGGCGCGGCCCGTCGGCGGCAGGGAGCACGTTCCGTGCTTGCCGGGCCACGGCGACGGTGCCACGGGCGCGCGCCGGCATGGCAGGGACACGCGGAGAGCCAGGGGGCTTTGGGCGGCGCTGAACGGTGTTCTGCCGTGGTTTGCCTTCTGTCGGCCGCCACGGGAGGTCCCGACGGCGCAGAAGACGCCGGCGAGGGCGGGCCAGCACGCCACTGACGCCAGGAAGGCTCCACGCACGCGTGTGAAGCTCCGGACAAGAGAGAGGGGCTATGGGCATCGAGCCAAGCGCACTGTGAGCTTGTGACTGAACTCTGAAGAAAACGACACTGTAAAACTGAATTTTACTGAACTTTGTGAATTTGCAAAGGAACAGTGCAGCTCAAGTGTTCGACAGAATGTTTTTGGCCTCTGGAGATTTTTCCTTGAGCTGATTTTTGGTGGAGTGGCTTCTCATTGCTCAAATAGGTTGCCTGAATTTTGGTGGAATTTTTGGAGCAGTGTAGATATGAATTTCATCAAATTTGGCAAATCTGGTCCAAACTTGCAGAGACTGAATATTGAAAAATTTGAAAAGAGGAGGAGTGGATCAAGATGGTTCTGGGTTGTGGGTACAAAGGACTAACCAGGAGAGTTGGTTTGAGGTCAAAACTCAAATGCAAAAGGGTACTTGCTTTGAAAATCACTCAGGCTCCAAATAATTTTCAGAATTGATTTGAGAGGAAAAATAATCCAAAACTTGCTTGGCTTAGTTGGGACAGAGAACTTAGGTTGATCACAAGGTGTAGGGGAGGTTTTGGAGGGGTTTTATCACATGGGGAAAAATGCCAAGTCATGCGTGGTTCCAAGATATGAATATCCCAAATTTTCATAGAGTTCTTTTTAAAAGAAGAAGATTAAACTCCCAAAAATAAATTTGAGAGGGAACCAACAGAGAAGAAGTTTCAAAAGATTCAAACACCAATGTTTGAAAAAATAAAATCCTTGCCAAAGCAAAGGAAGTTTTTAAGAGGAAGGTTTTCTGAAAGAAAATTTAAATGGCCTCTTTTCAAAGAAAACAACAAGGTTTTTGATAAAAACCAAATTAAAATTTTGGAGTGTCACACCAAATATAAAAATATAAAAAGAGAGAGAAAAAGAGAGAAGGGGCAATGCTACTATCATTTTACCACACTTGTGCTTCAAAGTAGCACCATGATCTTCATGATAGAGAATCTCCTATGTTGTCACTTTCATATACTAGTGGGAATCTTTCATTATAGAACTTGGCTTGTATATTCCAATGATGGGCTTCCTCAAAATGCCCTAGGTCTTCGTGAGCATGCGAGTTGGATGCACACCCACTAGTTTCTTTTGTTGAGCTTTCATACATTTATAGCTCTAGTGCATCCGTTGCATGGCAATCCCTACTCACTCACATTGATATCTATTGATGGGCATCTCCATAGCCCGTTGATACGCCTAGTTGATGTGAGACTATCTTCTCCTTTTTGTCTTCTCCACAACCACCATTCTATTCCACCTATAGTGCTATGTCCATTGCTCACGCTCATGTATTGCGTGAAGATTGAAAAAGTTTGAGAACATCAAAAGTATGAAACAATTGCTTGGCTTGTCATCGGGGTTGTGCATGATTTAAATATTTTGTGTGGTGAAGATAGAGTATAGCCAGACTATATGATTTTGTAGGGATAGCTTTCTTTGGCCATGTTATTTTGAGAAGACATAATTACTTAGTTAGTATGCTTGAAGTATTATTATTTTTATGTCAATATTAAACTTTGGTCTTGAATCTTATGGATCTAAATATTCTTGCCACAATAAAGAGAATTACATGGATAAATATGTTAGGTAGCATTCCACATCAAAAATTCAGTTTTTATCATTTACCTACTCGAGGACGAGCAGGAATTAAGCTTGGGGTTGCTGATACGTCTCCAACGTATCTATAATTTTTTATTGTTCCATGCTATTATATTATCTGTTTTGGATGTTTATGGGCTTTATTATGCACTTTTATATTATTTTTGGGACTAACCTATTAATCTAGAGCCCAGTGCCAGTTTCTGTTTTTCCCTTGTTTCAGTGTTTCCCAGAAAAGGAATATCAAACGGAGTCCAAACGGAATGAAACCTTCGGAAAAGTTATTTTTGGAAAGAAAGCAATACAGGAGACTTGGAGTACACGTCAGGGGATCAACGAGGAGAGCACGAGGCAGGGGGCACGCCCAACCCCCTGGGCGCGCCCTCCACCCTCGTGGGCCCCTCGTGGCTCCCCTGATGTATTTCTTCCACCTATATATATCCATATACCCTAAAACTATCGGGGAGCACAATAGATCGGGAGTTCCGCCGCCAAAAGCCTCCGTAGCCACCAAAAACCAATCTAGACCCATTTCGGCACCCTGCCGGAGGGGGCAAACCCTCTCTGGTTGCCATCTTCATCATCTCGGTGCTCTCCATGACGAGGAGGGAGTAGTTCTCCCTCGGGGCTGAGGGTATGTACTAGTAGCTATGTGTTTGATCTCTCTCTCTCTCTCTCTCTCTCTCTCTCTCTCGTGTTCTTGAGGTGGCACGATCTTGATGTAGCGCGAGCTTAGCTATTATTGTTGGATCTTATGATGTTTCTCCCCCTCTACTCTCTTGTAATGGATTGAGTTTTCCCTTTGAAGTTATCTTTTCGGATTGAGTCTTTAAGGATTTGAGAACACTTGATGTATGTCTTGCGTGGGAAACCTGTGGTGACAATGGGGTATTCTATGATCCACTTGATGTATGTTTTGCTGATCAACTTGTGGGATCCGTGACCTTGGAAATCTATGCATATGGGTTGGCACACGTTTTCGTCTTGACTCTCCGGTAGAAACTTTGGGGCACTCTTTGAGGTTCTATGTGTTGGTTGAATAGATGAATCTGAGATTGTGTGATGCATATCGTATAATCATACCCACGGATAGTTGAGGTGACATTGGAGTATCTAGGTGACATTAGGGTTTTGGTTGATTTGTGTCTTAAGGTGTTATTCTAGTACGAACTCTTGGGCTGTTTGTGACACTTATAGGAATAGCCCAACGGATTGATTGGAAAGAATAACTTTGATGTGGTTTCGTACCCTACCATAATCTCTTCGTTTGTTCTCCGCTATTAGTGACTTTGGAGTGACTCTTTGTTGCATGTTGAGGGATAGTTTTATGATCCAATTATGTTATTATTGTTGAGAGAACTTGCACTAGTGAAAGTATGGACCCTAGGCCTTGTTTCAGCGCATTGCAATACCGTTTACGCTCACTTTTATCATTAGTTACCTTGCTGTTTTTATATTTTCAGATTACAAAAACCTTTATCTACTATCCATATACCACTTGTATCACCATCTCTTCGCTGAACTAGTGCACCTATAAAATTTACCATTGTATTGGGTGTGTTGGGGACACAAGAGACTCTTTGTTATTTGGTTGCAGGGTTGCTTGAGAGAGACCATCTCCATCCTACGCCTCCTATGGATTGATAAACCTTAGGTCATCCACTTGAGGGAAATTTATTACTGTCCTACAAACCTCTGCACTCGGAGGCCCAACAACGTCTACAAGAAGAAGGTTGTGTAGTAGACATCATGGCCACCTTCTAATGAGAGTAACTCTTCAACTCATACATTGATTAATTTCCCTTCGTGCTTACCGAAGTATGATTGCTATGATGATTGTTATGATCCCGTTGATTCTCTTGAAATATCCTTTTTTGATGATGCTTGCTATGCCTGTGGCTAAGATGCCAATATAAATTAGGCTCATGGAGATGAGCTTGCTATAGTTCCTTATGTTAAACATGAAATTGTTGCTATTGCACCCGCGCATGATAGTCATAATATCTTTTTGAATTCTCCCGACTACACTATATCGAAGAAGTTTGCACTTATTAAGGATTGTATTGATGGGTTGTATTTTACTATTACACATGATAATTTTGATGAATATAATATGAATGTGCTTTCTGCTCCTACTTGCAATTATTATGAGAGAGGAACTATATCTCCACCTCTTTATGTTTCCAATACGATAAAATTACAAGAAACTGTTTATACTATGCATTAGCCTTTACTATGTGTACATGAATTGTTCTTTTTTGACATTCCAATGCATAGGAAGAGATTTAGACACTACTAGGAAATAGCTTATAGATAGACACTTACTAATAGCACGCTATATTGACCCATGCTACTGCTAATTACTACTAGCGCATTGTATTGTCCCCTCGCTACTAGTAAATATTACTGGTAGTATATGGCGAAAAATACACGCTATTAGTAATATCTTCCATGGGCAAGACGTAATAGTAGTGCATGTAGTAAAACCTGCGCTATTACTACTCCTATATGAAAAGCTATAACGCAGGTGATACATCCCACGCTACTGCTACCCCGGTCCACTACCATCCCACCGAACTCTCTTGTGAATCCCTAAAAAAACTCTCGCGAACCTCACCCCCTCCCCTTGGTCGACCTCTCCTCTCCCCCACGATCTCTTCCCCGCCGCCGCGACCCACGCCGGCCGGTTCTAGCGAGCTCCGGCCACGCGCAACACGCCCCCAAGCTCCACCCGTCCCTCCCCCTCGTCCAGATCCGTTCCTCAAGGCTTGCATCCTTGCCTGCTGCTAGGGTTTCTGGCGCCTCCCGTGTTCTTGCCGGAATCTACCACAATCGGCGATGGCGAGGCCGACGCTTGCGGGATCCATCACCGGCGTTGCCCAGGTAGGCCATTCCCCTCCTTCCTTGGTCAGATCCGCCCTCTCCTCAAGGATGTATTGTAGCTTGCAAGTCAAACCAGCATCCCTGTTTCCATGCACGCCCCAAGGATGTACTGTAGCTTGCAAGTCAGTAACTCTAGAGACAAACCCAGTCACCGTTGCCAAGTGATACAATTGGATGACAAAGGCTCGAGGCATTGGTTATGTAGACAAAGGCTCGAGACATTGGTTATGCAGTAAAATCTTGAATATATTTTACTTTCTGTTATTTGATTTTGCCTGCCAGGTGCAGTAGGAGGATGAAGATGAAGAGGACGAAGCGGGCGACTATGAAGAGGTATTGTGGTGGAGGCAAGATGCAAGGATATGTATGTTCTTCTGAACTTTCTTTGGTACCAGAATTTCATAACGTGGTTGTTACCATGTCCATGGTGAATTGTGTTTTCTGTTTTCTTTCACAAGAATTGAGATTTTAGTTGGTTATAAGGGCCAAAAAGGATAGAAATAGGGCATGATGAATCTGAACTGTCCATCAGAGAGCTTAGCAACCAAAGTGACACTCTTACTTACATATGCAGTTAGAATCCAGAAAATGTATTTGAACAATCCATGGTTCCATGTTTGGCATTTATTGGATAATGGACGAACAGTTCTGAATTCTGAAGCTGCTTTATTATTCAGCTAGACTGAAAAAACATTCAACTATTAATTAATTAAGCACAGCAAAGATGGTATTTTACATGTAATTAAGCTAAGTCTGGCATCAGGTGCTAGAGGGAGGAGAGATTCAGTGACCCCAAGGATGGACCAAACAGCAGCAGCAGCATCACAGTAGAACAGTAGAAGCAGCAGGCGCCACGTTGCTACCACCGCCGCCGCTGCTTGGATTCCGTCGAGGCCATCTGGACTCGCCTCGCTGCCGCCGCCTATTGGCCGTCACCAGCAAGGTATCCCCTCGGCCCCTTCCCAATCTCTGCTCTCTTCTCTGTTCCGGTGGTGTCTGGTCATCCCGCTCTTGCTGGCTTGCTGCGTGCTGATTATGGGTGTGCTTGCTGCGGCGTGCGTGCGTTCGTGCTCGGTGTGTCCATCTGCATACTTGTTCTGTAATTGTGTGCATGCTTGCTAGCTACTGCTGGGCACTAGGTAGTGGCCTCTGTTGTATCAACTATGATTTGCTGCTGATCTGCTGAAGTTGCGGCTAGTGCTAGGGAGTGAAATACTGACAATGTCATCTGCAGGCCAATCTTCAGTTCAGATTGGAAGCATCAATCATGTATTATTGGGTAAGCAAGCTACAAGCCAACGTCTTTACTGTTATGGGCTTTTAATGCACAAGTGTTATGTTTAGTTCAAGTTCTAATATTAGCATATGATGTATTTTGCAAGCAGTATGAGGATTCAGTAAATTGATGATCATTCATTCATGGAGACGACTTGATGAAAAGAGGCATGAATGCAACTTATGGGGCAGTATTTTGATCTCATCTCATGCATTTAATTATTCTTTGTCTTTATAACATGCAATTTTACTAATTATTCATATATACTTGTCGTATCGCCGTATTGCTGTTTCTGGAAATTGCCGTATCCCGTATCGCCGTATCCGTGTCGCCGTATCCGTGCTACGTAGGTTGATAGCTTAGTCTTTTTGGATGGTCCTCTATCTGTATAGCATTACAAGCAACAACCACTTAGCCATGACAGTCTTTCTAGATGGTATTCTATCTACATACTCTTACAAGAAACATGCAACGAGTTATGATATATATTTCCATTCTCAAAATAACTATCTTTGATGCTTCTGAATATTTAGCTTTCAAAATGACTTTACCGAATATGTAAGATTCTATGCCTATAATTTTACTTTTTCACTCTTAATTTTTGCAATAGTATGATACTCTATGTATTTTGTTCTTTATTAGGAGGAATTAAATTTACTGGAATAGTCTATTTTACACACACACACACATTATTACTTAATACATCCATGTGAGATTAAAAAACGTACTGATATTTATATTTTTGATATAATATAAGTGCACCTGCTCATACTTTTCAATAAAATCACTACATTGGTTTGAAAGTAGAAACTCCTCATTTCTTTCCAATTTAAGACCGCATTAGAGAATATACATAACACATCTATTTGATTGGTGTTACAAATTTGCAAGTGCGGCAGCTTAACTGTCACTAATATATGAAATGTTGCTCTAAGTCTCTTATGTCACATGAATGAATGTTATTACAAAATTTGCTTATAAATATAGTAATAAACGGGAAGTTGTCATGTCGACTATAATGAACAGTGATATTTATAATGACCAAGTGTTGTTACTGCTGATGATTACTAGTAATACAACAATAATACATCTACAACCAAGGGTTAAATTGAAATGACCTGACAGTAAAGGGTACAATGTTGGTAATAATCTGCTGTTGCTAATGCCTTCTTGCTTGCTTGCTTGCGAATGACCTGGGAATTACTCCTACTTGGTGCACAAACTTTGCTTGTTGCAATTTGCCTCAAAAGCTTGGATTCAGAATCTATAATAAGATTTGGTTATGCCTAGCACTGTATCCTTCTTAAGTTGGGTTTTCCCCAATTTCTAGGATTGGTCTATTAGGTACTGCTTATAATTCGTATATACTATGCTGCTGCTATATGCTTTTGTTTCTGCAGTTGTTACTTAGTGCTCTATAGGTTACTACTATACTGTACTAATGCTCCAGGTTCTTTTGAGTTCCTAATAGTGGTCTTGGTTCATTGTTTAATTCCAAGATTTGTGAGTTCCTAGTAGGGAACACATGGACATGAAGCTACGGCAGTGACGAAGACGATATAGACATGGGGCTGTGGTGACGATGATGACGACGACATCGACATCGACTCAGGGCTATGGCGGCGATGAAGACAATGACATCGTCATGGTGCTGCGGCGGCGGCGACGACGACGACATCAACACCATCAACATGGCCTTGTGGAGGCGCTGACGCCGATGACATAGACGCGTGGCACATAGTGTGTGTGTGTGTGGGTGTGTGTGTGCGTGTGTGTGTGCACGCGCGTGCGTGCATGTGTGCTTGTGCGTGTGTTAATTATCTACGTCAGATATGTAAGATTGATGATTAACTGTATGCATAACATGTACGTATTGTGAAATGCATGTCATGTCTAAACTGAAATAGGTAGACTTTTATTTTTTTTAAATCCTAATTTGTCACTAGTAGCGTGGGTGTATCATAGAAGCGCTACTGGTATTCCTTTACTAGTAGCGTGGGTGTGGAATACTAGTAGCGTGGGTTAAAACACACGCCACTGCTAAAAAATAGCTGTAGCATCATAGGAGTAGCGTGGGAACCTACGCTACTAGTAGTCTAAAAACCCACGCTACTGCTAAGGTTTTTCCTAGTAGTGAGACTTCGTTGTTGCATGATATATGTTACCTTGTACTCACTACTAAATCACACATCATTGTTAATTAAAATTGGCTTTGATATACCTTGGGATTCAGATGGATCCATTACTTGAGCATTATATGCCTAGCTTAATGGTTTAAAAGAAAGCGCTGCCTGGGAGACAACCAAAAGTTTTAGAGAGTCATTTATTTCTGTTGTGTGATTTTATAAAGTTTAAAAATAAAAATAATGTGCCAAGCTTTGCCTTTAGGATGTTCACTTTGCTTGTGGGTTTGTGTGGTGCAGGACAGAAACTTTGGCTGTAGTGCTCGATTTTACATTTTTTTACTAGAACGTCAAACGGTTCTGATTCCTTTTGCACTGTGTTTCTACACAAATTTTTTATTTTTCCTAATTTTGGTAGAATGTTTTGAGTACCAGAGGTATGGTGAATGTTCAGATTATTACCGACTGTTCTGTTTTAGACAGATTCTATTTTTGATGCATTGTTTGCTTGTTTTGATGAAACTATCGAATTATATCAGTGGATTAAGCCATGAAAAAGTTATATTACAGTAGCTACAATGCCAAAACAAAATATGAATTGGTTTGCAACAGTGATTAAATTAGTGATTTGCTTTATTATATTAACGGATCTTACCGAGTTTTCTGTTGAGTTTTGTGTGGATGAAGTGTTCAAAGATCAAGGAGGTCTCGATGTGAGAAGAAGGAAGAGTGGCAAGAGATCAAGATTGGGGATTCCCGAGGCACCCAAAGTAAATATTCAAGGAGACTCAAGCGTCTAAGCTTGGGGATGCACCGGAAGGCATCCTATCTTTCTTCAACAAGTATCGTATGTTTTCGGATTCGTTTCATTCATGCAATATGTGCAATCTTGGAGCGTCTTTTGCATTTAGTTTTCACTTTTCTTTTATGCACCATGCTGGTATGAGGTAGTCCTTGGTTGATTTATAGAATGCTCATTGCGCTTCACTTATATCTTTTGAGTATGGCTTTATATAATGCTTCATGTGCTTCACTTATATCATTTGAAGTTTGGATTGCCTGTTTCTCTTTACATAGAAAACCATCATTTGTAGAATGCTCTTTTGCTTCACTTATATTTGTTAGAGCGTGGGCATATATTTTGTAGAAAGAATTAATCTATCTTGCTTCACTTATATCTATTTAGAGAGATGACAGGAACTGGTCATTCACATGGTTAGTCATAAAATCCTACATAAAACTTGTAGATCACTCAATATGATATGTTTGATTCCTTGCAGTAGTTTTGCGATATAAAGATGGTGATATTAGAGTCATGCTAGTGGGTAGTTGTGGATTAGTAGAAATACTTGTGTTGAGGTTTGTGATTCCCGTAGCATGCACGTATGGTGAACCGTTATGTAACAAAGTCGGAGCATGAGGTATTTATTGATTGTCTTCCTTATGAGTGGCGGTCAGGGACGAGCCATGGTCTTTTCCTACCAATCTATCCCCCTTAGGGTCATGCGTAGTAGTACTTTGCTTCGAAGGCTAATAAACTTTTGTAATAAGTATGTGAGTTCTTTATGACTAATGTTGAGTCCATGGATTATACGCACTCTCACCCTTCCATCATTGCTAGCCTCTTCGGTGTCATGCATTGCCCTTTCTCACCTCGAGAGTTGGTGCAAACTTCGTCGGTGCATCCAAACCCCGTGATACGATACGCTCTATCACACATAAGTCTCATTATATCTTCCTCAAAACAGCCACCATACCTACCTATTATGGCATTTCCATAGCCATTCCGAGATATATCGCCATGCAACTTCCATCATCATCATATACATGACTTGAGCATTTCATTATCATATTGCTTTGCATGATCGTAAGATAGCTTGGATGATGTTTTCATGGCTCGTCCGTTTTTTGATGTCATTGCTACACTAGATCATTGCACATCTCGGTACACCGCCGGAGGCATTCATATAAAGACATATCTTTGTTCTAGTATCGAGTTGTAATATTGAGTTGTAAGTAAATAAAAGTGTGATGATCATCATTATTAGAGCATTGCCCCATCCAAAAAAAGAGAGGCCAAAGAAGCCTAAATAAAAAAGGGGGGCCAAAGAAACCCGCAAAAAAGTTAAAAAAAAAGAAAAGAAAAAGGGGCAATGTTACTATCTTTTTACCACACTTGTGCTTCAAAGTAGCACCATGTTCTTCATATAGAGAGTCTCTTGAGTTATCACCTTCATATACTAGTGGGGATTTTCATTATAGAACTTGGCTTGTATATTCCGATGATGGGCTTCCTCAAATGCCCGAGGTCTTTCATGAGCAAGCAAGTTGGATGCACACCCACTTAGTTTCAGTTTGAGCTTTCATACATTTATAGCTCTAGTGCATTCGTTGCATGGCAATCCCTACTCCTCACATTGACATCAATTGATGGGCATCTCCATAGCACGTTGATTAGCCGCGTCGATGTGAGACTTTCTCCCTTTTTGTCTTCTCCACACAACCTCCACCATCATATTCTATTCCACCTATAGTGCTATGTCCATGGCTCACGCTCATGTATTGCGTGAGGGTTGAAAAAGCTGAAGCGCGTTAAAAAGTATGAACCAATTGCTCGGCTTTTCATCAGGGTTGTGCATGATGTGAATATTTTGTGTGGTGAAGATGGACCATAGCCAGAATATTATTTTGTAGGGATAAATTTCTTTGGCCATGTTATTTTGAAAAGACATGATTGCTTTATTAGTGGGCTTGAAGTATTATTGTTTTTAATGTCAAATGATAGACTATTGCTTTGAATCACTCGTGTCTTAATATTCATGCCATGATTAGATTACATGATCAAGATTATGCTAGGTAGCATTCCACATAAAAAAATATCTTTTTTATCATTTACCTACTCGAGGACGAGCAGGAATTAAGCTTGGGGATGCTGATACGTCTCCGTCGTATCTATAATTTTTGATTGTTACATGCCAATATTATACAACTTTCATATACTTTTGGCAACTTTTTATACTATTTTTGGGACTAACATATTGATCCAGTGTCCAGTGCCAGTTCTTGTTTGTTGCATGTTTTATGTTTTGCAGAAACCCCATATCAAACGGAATCTAAACAGGATAAAAACGGATGGAGCATATTTTTGGAATATTTGGAAAATATGGGAAGAAGAATCCACGCGAGACGGTTCCCGAGGGGGGCACGAGGCAGGGGGGCGCGCCCGACCCCCCTGGGGGCGCCCCTGACCCACGTGGGCCCCTCGTAAGTTGGTTGCTGCTATTCTTTTGCCGCAAGAAAGCTAATTTTTAGGAAAAAAAATCTCGGTGAATGTTTCAGTCCAATCGGAGTTACGGATCTCCATATATATACGAAACGGTGAAAGGGCAGATGACTAGAACGGAGAAACAGAGAGAGATAGAGAGACAGATCCAATCTCGGAGGGGCTCTCGCCCCTCCCATGCCATGAAGGCCAAGGACCAGAGGGGAAGCCCTTCTCCCATCTTGGGAGGAGGTCAAGGAAGAAGAAGAAGAAGGGGCCCCCTCTCCCCTTCTCTTCTGGTGGCGCCGGAACACTGTCGTGGCCATCATCATCATCACCGCGATCTACACCAACACCTCCGCCATCTTCACCAACATCTCCGTCACCTTCCCCCCTCTATCTACAGCGGTCCACTCTCCCGCAACCCGCTGTACCCTCTACTTGAACATGGTACTTTATGCTTCATATTATTATCCAATGATGCGTTTCCATCGTATGATGTCTAAGTAGATTTTCGTTGTCCTGTCGATGGTTTATGAATTGCTTTGATTGATTTAATTTTCTTATGGTTATGTTGATGTCCTTTGGTGCCCATCATATGAGCGCGTGCATGGATCACACCATAGGGTTAGTTGTATGTTGATAGGACTATGTATTGGAGGGCAGGAGTGACAAAAACTTCAACCTAGCATAGAAATTGATGCATACGGGATTGAAGGGGGACCAATATATCTTAATGCTATGGTTGGGTTTTACCTTAATGAACGTTAGTAGTTGCGGATGCTTGCTAATAGTTCCAATCATAAGTGCATAGAATTCCAAGTCAGGGATGACATGCTAGCAGTGGCCTCTCCCACATAAAACTTGCTATCGGTCTAGTAAAGTAGTCAATTGCTTAGGGACAATTTCGCAACTCCTACCACCACTTTTCCACACTCGCTATATTTACTTTATTGTTTCTTTATCTAAATAGCCCTACCTTTTATTTACGTGATCTTTATATTCTTGCAAACCTATCCAACAACACCTACAAAGTACTTCTAGTTTCATACTTGTTCTAGGTAAAGCGAACGTCAGGCGTGCGTAGAGTTGTATTGGTGGTCGATAGAACTTGAGGGAATATTTGTTCTGCCTTTAGCTCCTCGTTGGGTTCGACACTCTTACTTATCAAAAACTGTTTCGATCCCCTATACTTGTGGGTTATCAGTGGCTTTGCCACAAATACGATGTCAACTACATGATCATGCAAAGCAATATGACAATGATGAAGTGTGTCATAATAAATGGAACGGTGGAAAGTTGCAGGGGAATATATCTTGGAATGGCTATGGAAATGACATAATAGGTAGGTATGGTGGCTGTTTTGAGGAAGGTATATGGTGGGTGTGTGATACCGGTGAAAGGTGTGCGGTATTAGAGAGGCTTGCAATGGTGGAAGGGTGAGAGTGTGTATAATCCATGGACTCAACATTAGTCATAAAGAACTCACATTTTATTGCAAAAACCTATTAGTTATTGAAACAAAGTACTACGCGCATGCTCCTAGGGGGATAGATTGGTAGGAAAAGACCATCGCTCGTCCCCGACCGCCACTCATAAGGAAGACAATCAATAAATAAATCATGCTCCGACTTCATCACATAACGGTTCACCATACGTGCATGCTACGGGAATCACAAACTTTAACACAAGTATTTCTCATATTCACAACTACTCACTAGCATGACTATAGTATTATCATCCTCATATCTCAAAACAATCATCAAGTATCAAACTTCTCATAGTATTCAATGCACTTTATATGAAATTCTGTTTTTATCATTTACCTACTCGAGGACGAGTAGGAATTAAGCTTGGGGATGCTAATACGTCTCCAACGTATCTATAATTTTTGATTGCTCCATGCTATATTATCTTCTGTTTTGGATGTTTATGGGCTTTATTATATACTTTTATATTATTTTTGGGACTAACCTATTGACCCAGAGCCCAGTGCCAGTTTTTGTTTTTTCCTTGTTTTAGAGTATGGTAGAAAAGGAAAATCAAATAGACTCCTATTGACCTGAAACTTCACGGAACTTATTTTTGGAAGGAAAGCAACCCGGGAGACTTGGAGTCCACGTCAAGGGAGCTTCGAGGAAGCCATGAGGTAGGGGGGGCGCCCACCCCCCTGGGCGCGCCCTCCACCCTCGTGGGCCCCTCGTGGCTCCCTTGACGTATTTCTTCCTCCTATATATACCTATATACCCTAAAACGATCGGGGAGCACAGTAGATCGGGAGTTCCGCCGCCAGAAGCCACCGTAGCTACCGAAAACCAATCTAGACCCATTCCGGCACCCTGTCGGAGGGGGAATCCCTCTCCGGTGGCCATCTTCATCATCCCGGTGCTCTCCATGACGAGAAGGGAGTAGTTCTCCCTCGGGGCTGAGGGTATGTACCAGTAGCTATGTGTTTTATCTCTCTCTCTCTCTCTCGTGTTCTTGAGGTGATACGATCATGATGTATCGCGAGCTTTGCTATTATAGTTGGATCTTATGATGTTTTCTCCCCCCTCTACTCTCTTGTAATGAATTGAGTTTCCCCTTTGAAGTTGTCTTTTCGGATTGAGTCTTTAAAGATTTGAGAACACTTGATGTATGTCCTGCCGTGCTTATCTGTGGTGACAATGGGATATCACATGATCCACTTGATGTATGTTTTGGTGATCAACTTGTGGGTTCCGCCCATGAACCTATGCATAGTGGTTGGCACACGTTTTTGTCGTGATTCTCCGGTAGAAACTTTGGGGCACTCTTTGAGGTTCTATGTGTTGGTTGAATAGATGAATCTAAGATTGTGTGATGCATATCGTATAATCATACCCACGGATACTTGAGGTGACATTGGAGTATCTAGGTGACATTAGGTTTTTGGTTGATTTGTGTCTTAAGGTGTTATTCTAGTACGAACTCTAGGGCTATTTGTGACACTTATAGGAATAGCCCAATGGATTGATTGGAAAGAATAACTTTGAGGTGGTTTCATACCCTACCATAATCTCTTTGTTTGTTCTCCGCTATTAGTGGTTTGGAGTGACTCTTTTTTGCATGTTGAGGGATATTTATATGATCCAATTATGTTATTATTGTTGAGAGAACTTGCACTAGTGAAAGTATGAACCCTAGGCCTTGTTTCCTAGCATTGCAATACCGTTTGTGCTCACTTTTATCATTAGTTACCTTGCTGTTTTTATAATTTCAGATTACAAAAACCATTATCTACTATCCATATACCACTTGTATCACCATCTCTTCGCCGAACTAGTGCACCTATATAATTTACCATTGTATTGGGTGTGTTGGGGACACAAGAGACTCTTTGTTATTTGGTTGCAGGGTTGCTTGAGAGAGACCATCTTCATCCTATGCCTCGTACGGATTGATAAACCTTAGGTCATCCACTTGAGGGAAATTTGCTACTGTCCTACAAACCTCTGCACTTGGAGGCCCAACAACGTTTACAAGAAGAAGGTTGTGTAGTAGATATCAGATACTCACATAAAAGAAAAGAATTGTAACATAAAGAGAGCATCATGAAGAATATGACTAGCACATTTAAGTCTAACCCACTTCCTATGCATATGGATTTTGTGAGCAAACAACTTGTGGGAACAAGAATCAACTTGCATAGGAAAGCAAAACAAGCATAACTTCAAGATTTTAAGCACATAGAGAAAGGAAACTTGATATTATTGCAATTCCTACGAGCATATATTCCTCCCGCATAATAATTTTCAGTAGCATCATGAATGATTTCATCAATATAACCATCACATAAAGCATTCTTTTCATGATCTACAAGCATAGAAATTTTATTACTCTCCACATAAGCAAAATTCTTCTCATTCGGAATAGTGGGAGTATCATAAGAAAGTCGAATACTATAAATTGTTTCCATATTAAAAGAGTAATGTTCAGAAAAGGGGTAATCATAATCATGACAAGTTTTATAAATATAATCATCACTACTTTTTATAGCATAAGTATCATCACAATAATCATCATAGGTAGCAACTTTATTCTCATCACAATTGATTAAAACCTCTTCCAAGATAGTGGAATCATTACTAAATAAAGTCATGACCTCTCCAAATCCACTTTCATCAATATAATCATCATAAGTAGGAGGCATGCTATCATCATAACAAATTTGCATATCAAAACTTGAGAGGCTAAAAATATCTTCTTCATCAAACGTAGCATCCCCAAGCTTGGGACAGACATTAATTGCAGCAAATATATTCTTGATAACCCACAAGTATAGGGGATCGCAACAGTTTTCAAGGGTAGAGTATTCAACCCAAATTTGTTGATTCGACACAAGGGGAGCCAAAGAATATTCTCAAGTATTAGCAGCTGAGTTGTCAATTCAACCACACCTGGAAACTTAATATCTGTAGCAAAGTGTTTATTAGAAAAGTAATATGATAGTAGTGATAGCGGTAGCAAAAGGTAACAGTAGTAAAGTAATGTTTTTGGTATTTTGTAGTGATGATAGCAATAGCAACGGGAAAGTAAATAAGCAAAGAACAATATATGGAAATCTCGTAGGCAATGGATCAGTGATGGAGAATTATGCCAGATGTGGCTCATCATGTAATAGTCATAACCTAGGGTGACACAGAACTAGCTCCAGTTCATTGATATACTGTAGGCATATATTCCGAATATAGTCATACGTGCTTATGGAAAAGAACTTGCATGCCATCTTTTGTCCTATACCCTCCCATGGCAGTAGGGTCCTTACAAAAACTAAGGAATATTAAGGCCTCCTTTTAATAGAGAACTGGAACAAAGCATTAACACATAGTGAATACATGAACTCCTCAAACTACGGTCATCACCGGTAAGTATCCCGATTATTGTTACTTCGGGGTTAACGGATCATAACACATAATAGGTGACTATAGACTTGCAAGATAGGATCAAGGACACTCATATATTGATGAAAACATAATAGGTTCAGATCTGAAATCATGGCACTCGGTCCCTAGTGACAAGCATTAAGCATAGCAAAGTCATAGCAATATCAATCTCAAACATAGTGGACACTAGGGATCAAACCCTAACAAAACTAACTCGATTACATGATAGATCCCATACAACCCATCACCGTCCAGCAAGCCTTAGATGGAATTACTCACGCACGGCGGTGAGCATCATGAAATTGGTGATGGAGGATGGTTGATGATGACGATGGCGACGGATTCCTCTCTCCGGAGCCCCGAACGGACTCCAGACCAGCCCTCCCGAGAGGTTTTAGGGCTTGGCGGCGGCTCCGTATCATAGAACGCGATGATTTCTTCTCTCTGATTTTTTCTCCCTAAAACACAACATATAGAGTTGGAGTTGGAGTCAGAGAGTCAACAGGGGCCCATGAGGTAGGGGGTGCTAGCTCTTGAGCTTGCATTGGATTTCCCCGAAGAGGAAGGGATGATGCAGCAGAGTGGCGTAAGTATTTCCCTCAGTTTTTTAGAACCAAGGTATCAATCCAGTAGGAGGCCACACTCAAGTCCCTCGTACCTGCACAAAACGATAGATACTCACAACCAACACGATTAGGGATTGTCAATCCCTTCACGGTCACTTACGAGAGTGAGATCTGATAGATATAATATTTTTGGTATTTTTGGTATAGAGATGCAAAGTGAAAAGTAAAAGGCAAAGTAAAAAAGCAAAGCAAGATTAAAGTGATGGAGATTGATATGATGAGAATAGACCCGGGGGCCATAGGTTTCACTAGTGGCTTCTCTCAAGAGCATAAGTATTCTACGGTGGGTGAACAAATTACTGTTGAGCAATTGACAGAATTGATCATAGTTATGAGAATATCTAGGCATGATCATGTATATAGGCATCACGTCCGTGACAAGTAGACCGAAACGATTCTGCATCTACTACTATTACTCCACTCATCGACCGCTATCCAACATGCATCTAGAGTATTAAGTTAAAAACAGAGTAACGCTTTAAGCAAGATGACATGATGTAGAGAGATAAATTCATGCAATATGAAATAAACCCCATCTTGTTATCCTCGATGGCAACGGTACAATATGTGCCTTGCTGCCCCTTCTGTCATTGGGAAAGGACACCACAAGATCGAACCCAAAGCTAACCACTTCTCCCATGGCAAGAACTACCAATCTAGTTGGCCAAACCAAACGGATAATTCGAAGAGACTTGCAAAGATAAGCAATCATACATAAAAGAATTCAGAGAAGATTCAAATATTATTCATAGATAGACTTGATCATAAACCCACAATTCATCGGTCTCAACAAACACACCGCAAAAAGAAGAAGATTACATCGAATAGATCTCCACAAGAGAGGGGGAGAACTTTGTATTGAGATCCAAAGAGAGAGAAGAAGCCATCTAGCTAATAACTATGGACCCGAAGGTCTAAGGTAAACTACTCACACTTCATCGGAGAGGCTATGATGATGTAGAAGCCCTTTGTGATGACGACCCTCTCCGGCGGAGCTCCGGAACAGGCCCCAAGATGGGATCTCGTGGATACAGAAAGTTGCGGCGGTGGAATTAGGTTTTTGGCTCCTGTTCTGATCGTTTGGGGTATGTAGGTATATATAGGAGGAAGGAGTACGTCGGTGGAGCACCGAGGGGCCCACGAGGTAGGGGTGTGCCCTAGGGGGGTGGGCGCACCCCCACCCTCGTGACCGCCTCTTTGACTCCTTGGAGTAGGGTCCAAGTCTCCTGGATCACGTTCGGTGAGAAAATCACGTTCCCGAAGGTTTTATTCCGTTTGGACTCCGTTTGATATTCTGTTTCTCCAAAATATTGAAATAGGCAAAACACAACAATTCTGGGTTGGGCCTCTGGTTAATAGGTTAGTCCCAAAATAATATAAAAGTGGAAAATAAAGCCCAATATAGTCCAAAACCATAGATAATATAGCATGGAGCAATCAAAAATTATAGATACGTTGGAGACGTATCAGGCATCCCCAAGCTTAATAACTTCTCGTCCTCGAGTAGGTAAATGATAAAAAGAGAATTTTTGATGCGAGTGCTACTTGGCATAATTTCAATACAAATATTCTTAATTGTGATATGAATATTCAAATTCGAAAGATTCAAGACAAAAGTTTATATTGACATAAAAATAATAATAATTCAAGCATACTAAAGAAGCAATTATGTCTTCTCAAAATATCATGGCCAAAGAAAGTTATCCCCACAAAATCATATAGTCTGGCTATGCTCTATCTTTACCACACAAAGTATTTAAGTCATGCACAACCCCGATGACAAGCCAAGCAATTGTTTCATACTCTAACTTTTTCAAACTTTTTAAATCTTCATGCAATACATGAGCGTGAGCCATGGATATAGCACTATAGGTGGAATAGAATGGTGGTTGTGGAGAAGACAAAAAGAAAAAGATAGTCTCACATCAACTAGCTGTATCAACGGGCTATGGAGATGCCCATCAATAGATATCAATGTGAATGAGTAGGGATTGCCATGCAACAGATGCACTAGAGCTATAAGTATATGAAAGCTCAAAAAGAAACTAAGTGGGTGTGCATCCAACTTGCTTGCTCATGAAGACCTAGGGAAATTTGAGGAAGCCCATCATTGGAATATACAAAGCCAAGTTCTATAATGAAAGATTCCCACTAGTATATGAAAGTGATAACATGAGAGACTCTCTACTATGAAGATCATGGTACTACTTTGAAGCACAAGTGTGGTAAAAGGATAGTAACATTGTCCCTTCTCTCTTTTTCTCTCATTTTTTTATTTGGGCCTTTTCTCCTTTTTTTGGCCTCTTTTCTTTCTCTTTTTATTTGGGCTTCTTTGGCCTCTTTTATTTATTTTTAGTCCGGAGTCTCATCCCGACTTATGGGGGAATAATACCCTTCATCATTCTTTCCTCACTTGGGACAATGCTCTAAAAATGATGATCATCACACTTTTATTTTTCTTACAACTCAACAATTACAACTCGATACTTCGAACAAAATTTGACTCTATATGAATGCCTCCGGCGGTGTATCGGGATATGCAATATGACAATGATGAATGTGTCATGATAAACGGAACAGTGGAAAGTTGCATGGCAATATATCTCGGAATGGCTATGGAAATGCCATAATAGGTAGGTATGGTGGCTGTTTTGAGGAAGGTATATGGTGGGTGTATGATACCGGCGAAAGGTGCGCGGTATTAGAGAGGCTAGCAAAGGTGGAAGGATGAGAGTGCGTATAATCCATGGACTCAACATTAGTCATAAAGAACTCATATACTTATTGCAAAAATCTAGAAGTTATCAAAGCAAAGTATTACGCGCATGCTCCTAGGGGGATAGATTGGTAGGAAAAGACCATCTCTCGTCCCCGACCGCCACTCATAAGGAAGACAATCAATAAATAAATCATGCTCCGACTTCATCACATAACGGTTCACCATACGTGCATGCTACGGGAATCACAAACTTTAAAACAAGTAGTCTTTAAATTCACAACTACTCAACTAGCATGACTCTAATATTATCACCTCCATATCTCAAAACAATTATCATGCTTCAATCTTTTCTTAGTATTCAACACACTCAAAAGAAAGTTTCACAAATCTTGAATACCAAGCATATTATTATTAAGCAAATTACCATGCTATTAAGAGACTCTCAAAATAATTTAAGTGAAGCATGAGAGATCAATAGTTTCTTTAAAAAAATCCACCACCATGCTCTAAAAGATCTAAGTGAAGCACATAGAGCAAAATTGTAACGCTCAAAAGATATAAGTGAAGCACATAGAGCAAAACTACTTGGCTCAAAAAGATATAAGTGAAGCACATAGAGCATAACTACATAGCTCAAAAGATATAAGTGAATCACATAGAGTATTCTATCAAATTTTAATTCATGTATGGCTCTCTCAAAAGGTGTGTAAAGCAAGGATGATTGTGGCATACTAAAACACAAAGACAAAAATAATACAAGACGCTCCAAGCAAAACACATATCATGTTGGTGAATAAAAATATAGCTCCAAGTAAATTACCGATGGAAGTGGACGAAAGAGGGGATGCCTTCCGGGGCATCCCCAAGCTTTGAATTTTTGGTGTCCTTGGATTATCTTGGTGGTTCCATGGGCATCCCCAAGATTAGGCTCTTGCCACTCCTTGTTCCATAATCCATCAAAAGAATTCACCCAAAACTTGAAAACTTCACAACACAAAACTCAATAGAAATCTCGTGAGATCCGTTAGAGAAAGAAAACAAAAGACCACTTCAAGGTACTGTAATTAACTCATTATTTATTTATATTGGTGTTAATTTATATTGGTGTTAAACCTACTGTAT
This sequence comes from Triticum aestivum, assembly GCF_018294505.1. Taxonomy (NCBI): domain Eukaryota; kingdom Viridiplantae; phylum Streptophyta; class Magnoliopsida; order Poales; family Poaceae; genus Triticum; species Triticum aestivum. The sequence goes on from NC_057806.1 coordinate 562,248,069, forward strand.
TACAACTTCTCTATGGATTATATACTATTTTACTAACCATAGATTCATCAAAATAAGCAAACAACACAGGAAAAACAGAATCTGTCAAAAACAGAACAGTCTGTAGTAATCTGTAACTAACGCAAACTTATGGAACCCCAAAAATTCTAAAATAAATTTCTGGGCGTGAGGAATTTATCTATTAGTCATCTGCAAAAAGAATTAACTAAATATCACTTTCCAAATAAATATGACAGCAGTTCTCGTGAGCGCTAAAGTTTCTGTTTTTTACAGCAAGTTCAACAAGACTTTCCCCAAGTCTTCCCAACAGTTCTACTTGGCACAAACACTAATTAAACACAAAAAACACAACCAAAACTGAGGCTAAATAATTTATTTATTACTAAACAGGAGCAAAAAGCAAGGAATAAAAATAAAATTTGGTTGCCTCCCAACAAGCGCTATCGTTTAACGCCCCTAGCTAGGCATAAAAGCGAGGATAGATCTAGGTATTGCCATCTTTCGTAAGCAATCCATAAGTGGCTCTCATGATAGTTTCAAATGGAAATTTTATTTTCTTTCTTGTAAAGTGTTCCATGCCCTTTTTTAATGGAAATTGAAATCTAATATTCCCTTCCTTCATATCAATAATCGCACCAACCGTTCTAAGGAAAGGTCTACCAAGAATAATAGGGCAAGAAGGATTGCAATCTATATCAAGAACAATGAAATATACGGGCACATAATTCCTATTTGCAACAATAAGAACATCATTAATCCTTCCCATAGGTTTCTTAATAGTAGAATCCGCAAGATGCAAGATTAGAGAGCAATTATCAAAATTACGGAAATCTAGCAAATCACACAAAGTCTTGGGAATAGTGGAGACACTAGCACCCAAACCACACAAAGCATAAAACTCATGATTTTTAATTTTAATTTTAATAGTTGGTTCCCACTCATCATAGAGTTTTCTATGGATAGAAACTTTCAACTCAAGTTTTTCTTCATAAGATTGCATCAAGGCATCAACAATATGTTCGGTGAAGGCTTTCTTTTGACTATAAGCATGTGGAGAATTTAGCACGGATTACAACAAGGAAATACAATCACTTAAAGAGCAACTTTCATAATTAAATTCCTTGAAATCCAATATAGTGGGTTTAGCAACATCTAGATTTTTATTTCTTTCAATCCCACTTTCATCAATTTCATCATAAAGATCTAAATACTCCAAATTTTTAGAACGTCTTCTAGGTAAAGGAAGATCATATTCAGTTTCATCAAGATTCATATTGCAAAACAAAGATTTAATAGGAGACACATCAATAACTTTTAGATCTTCATCTTGATTTTCATAGGATTTGGAAGAACACGCTTTAATGAAGGCATCTTTGGAAGTAGGCATCCTAGCGGTTCTTTCCTTGCACTCATCAATGGAAATTCTCATGGCTTTGAGAGACTCATTGATATAATGCTTAGGAGGAATAGATCTAAGCTTTAAAGAATCAACCTCAAGAGAAATTCTATCAACGTTCCTAGCCAAATCATCAACTTTAAGCAATTTCTCTTCAAGCAAAGCATTAAAATTCTTTTGTGAATTCATAAACTCCTTAACACTATTCTCAAATTCAGAGGGCATCTTATTATAATTTCCATAAGGGTTGTTGTAGGAATTCCCATAATTATTAGAAGGATTACTAGGATATGGCCTAGGATTAAAATTCCCTCTATAAGCATTGTTACCAAAATTATTCCTACCAAGAAAATTCACATCCATAGATTCATTGTTATTCTCAATCAAAGTAGACAAAGGCATATCATTAGGATCAGAAGAAACACTCTTAGTAGCAAATAATTTCATAAGTTCATCCATCTTTCCACTCAAAACATTGATTTCTTCTATCACATGCACTTTTTTATTAAAAGATCTTTCAGTATGCCATTGAGAATAATTAACCATAATATTATCTAGAGTTTAGTAGCATCTCCTAAAGTGATTTCCATAAAAGTGCCTCCCGCGGCGGAACCTAAAAGATTTCTAGAAGCAAAGTTCAATTCGGCATAAATTTTTTGTATAATCATCCAGAAATTCAAACCATGAGTAGGGCAATTACGTATCATTAATTGCATTCTCTCCCAAGCTTGTGCAACATGTTCATGATCAAGTTGCTTAAAGTTCATAATATCATTTCTAAGAGAGATGATCTTAGCGGGAGGGAAATACTTAGAGATAAAAGCATCTTTGCACTTGTTCCAAGAATCAATACTATTTTCAGGAAAAGACGAAAACCAAGCTTTAGCACAATCTCTAAGTGAAAACGGAAATAGCTTCAATTTAACGACATCATTATCGACATCTTTTTTCTTTTGCATATCACATAAATCAACGAAGCTATTCAGATGAGTAGCGGCATCTTCACTAGGAAGGCCGGCGAATTGATCTTTCATAACAAGATTCAACAAAGTAGTATTGATTTCACAAGATTCAGTATTGGCAAGAGGAGCAATCGGAGTGCTAAGGAAATCATTATTATTGGTATTGGTGAAGTCACACAATTTGGTAGTATCTTGAGCCATCGCGACAAACAAGCAATCCAACACACGAGCAAACAAGAGGCAAGCAGGCAAAAAGAGGCAAATAGAGAGGGAGGATAGAGAGAAAGAGAGGGCGAATATAACGGAAATGGTGAAATGGGGGAGAGGAAAACGAGAGGCAAATGGAAAATAATGTAATGCAAGAGATAGGGATTGTGATGGGTACTTGGTATGTTGACTTTTTGCGTAGACTCCCCAGCAACGGCACCAGAAATCCTTCTTGCTACCTCTTGAGCTTGCGTTGCATTTCCCCGAAGAGGAAGGGATGATGCAGCAGAGTAGCGTAAGTATTTCCCTCAGTTTTTGAGAACCAAGGTATCAATCCAGTAGGAGGCCACGCTCAAGTTCCTCGTACCTGCACAAAACGATAGCTACTCGCAACCAACGCGATTAGGGGTTGTCAATCCCTTCATGATCACTTACAAGAGTGAGATCTGATAGATATAATATTTTTGGTATTTTTGGTATAGAGATGCAAAGTGAAAAGTAAAAGGCAAATTAAAAAGCAAAGCAAGATTAAAGTGATGGAGATTGATATGATGAGAATAGACCCGGGGGCCATAGGTTTCACTAGTGGCTTCTCTCAAGAGCATAAGTATTCTACGGTGGGTGAACAAATTAATTTTGAGCAATTGATAGAATTGAGCATAGTTATGAGAATATCTAGGCATGATCATGTATATAGGCATCACGTCCGTGACAAGTAGACCGAAATGATTCTGCATCTACTACTATTACTCCACTCATCGACCGCTATCCAGCATGCATCTAGAGTATTAAGTTAAAAACAGAGTAACGCTTTAAGCAAGATGACATGATGTAGAGAGATAAATTCATGCAATATGAAATAAACCCCATCTTGTTATCCTCGATGGCAATGATACAATACGTGCCTTGCTGCCCCTTCTGTCACTGGGAAAGGACACCGCAAGATCGAACCCAAAGCTAAGCACTTCTCCCATGGCAAGAACTATCAATCTAGTTGGCCAAACCAAACGGATAATTCGAAGAGACTTGCAAAGATAACCAATCATACATAAAAGAATTCAGAGAAGATTCAAATATTATTCATAGATAGACTTGATCATAAACCTACAATTCATCGGTCTCAACAAACACACCGCAAAAAGAAGAAGATTACATGGACCCGAAGTATTGAGATCCAAAGAGAGAGAAGAAGCCATCTAGATAATAACTATGGATCCGAAGGTCTAAGGTAAACTACTCACACTTCATCGGAGAGGCTATGATGATGAAGAAGCCATCCGTGATGACGGCCCTCTCCGACGGAGCTCCGGAATAGGCCCCAAGATGGGATCTCATGGATACAGAAAGTTGCGGCGGTGCAATTAGGTTTTTGGCTCCTATTCTGATCGTTTGGGGGTACGTAGGTATATATAGGAGGAAGGAGTATGTCGGTGGAGCACCGAGGGGCCCACGAGGCAGGGGGCGCGCCCTAGGGGGGTGGGCGCGCCCCCCACCCTCGTGACCGCCTCTTTGACTCCTTGGAGTAGGGTCCAAGTCTCCTGGATCACGTTCGGTGAGAAAATCACGTTCCCGAAGGTTTTATCCCGTTTGGACTCCGTTTGATATTCTGTTTCTCCGAAATACTAAAATAGGCAAAAAGAACAGCAATTCTTGGTTGGGCCTCCGGTTAATAGGTTAGTCCCAAAAATAATATAAAAGTGGAAAATAAAGCCCAATATAGTCCAAAACAGTAGATAATATAGCATGGAGCAATCCAAAATTATAGATACGTTGGAGACGTATCAAGGGGGCGCCCCCCCCCCACCCTCGTGGAGAGGTGGTGGGCCCCCTGGCCTTCATCTTTTGCAGGTATTTTTCTTATTTTTTGAAAAGTGGCTCCGTGAAGTTTCAGGTCATTCCGAGAATGTTTGCTCCTGCACATAAATAACACCATGGTAATTCTGCTGAAAACAGCGTCAGTCCGGGTTAGTTCCATTCAAATCATGCAAGTTAGAGTCCAAAACAAGGGCAAAAGTGTTTGGAAAAGTAGATAGGTTGGAGACGTATCAACTCCCCCAAGCTTAAACCTTTGCTTCTCCCCCAAGAACTACCAATCTAGTTGGCCAAACCAAACGGATAATTCAAAGAGACTTGCAAAGATAACCAATCATATATAAAAGAATCCAGAGAAGATTCAAATATTATTCATAGATAGACTTGATCATAAACCCACAATTCATCGTTCTCAACAAACACACCGCAAAAAGAAGATTACATTGAATAGACCTCCACAAGAGAGGGGGAGAACTTTGTATTGAGATCCAAAAAGAGAGAAGAAGCCATCTAGCTACTAATTATGGACCCGAAGGTCTGAGGTAAACTACTCACACTTCATCGGAGAGGCGATGATGTAGAAGCCCTCCGTGATGACGGCCCTCTTCAGCGGAGCTCCGGAACAGGCCCCAATATGGGATCTCGTGGATACATAAAGTTGCGGCGGTGGAATTAGGTTTTTGGCTCCGTATCTATTCGTTTGGGGGTACGTAGGTATATATAGGAGGAAGGAGTACGTCGGTGGAGCACCGAGGGGCCCACGAAGCAGGGGGCGCGCCCTAGGGGGGTTGCCCCCCACCCTTGTGACCGCCTCTTTGACTCCTTGGAGTAGGGTCCAAGTCTCCTGGATCACGTTCGGCGAGAAAATCACGTTCCCGAAGGTTTTATTCCGTTTGGACTCCGTTTGATATTCCGTTTCTTCGAAACACTGAAATAGGCAAAAAACAGCAATTCTGGGTTGGGCCTCCGGTTAATAGGTTAGTCCCAAAAATAATATAAAAGTGGAAAATAAAGCCCAATATAGTCCAAAACAGTAGATAATATAGCATGGAGCAATCAAAAATTATAGATACGTTGGAGACGTATCAGGGGGCGCGCCCCCCACCCTCGTGGAGAGGTGGTGGGACCCCTGGCCTTCATCTTTTGCAGGTATTTTTCTTATTTTCTGAAAAGTGGCTCCGTGAAGTTTCAGGTCATTCCGAGAATGTTTGCTCCACCACATAAATAACACCATGGTAATTCTGCTGAAAACAACGTCAGTCTGCGTTAGTTCCATTCAAATCATGCAAGTTAGAGTCCAAAACAAGGGAAAAGTGTTTGGAAAAGTAGATACGTTGGAGACGTATCAATTCTCAAACATGTCATCTTCATCAAACATAGCATCCCCAAGCTTCAGCCTTTTCATATCATAAGCATAATCACTCTCATCATTAATAGTATGGATAGGATCAATAGTATAGCAATTATCATCATCACAATGAGAAATAGGAGCAACATCATTTGGGAGAGATACCTTTCTACCTTTACTTCTCCGTCTTTTCTTTTTCATCTTCACATCATGTGTGGGTTCAATCCTCTTTTCGAAGATCCTTATTAATGAGATTGGTTGAATAGAAGGCTCCTCCTCATTACCTGATTCATCATAAGAAATAATAGGAGAATATTGGGAAGTCTCTTCCCTTTCATTAGTATTCTCTTCATCCTCTATTATTTTTCTTTTCTTTATATACTTGGCAATATAAGGATTTTCAATGCAATTCACCGCACAATACATATAAATTTCCTCTAGATCAAAATTAAGAACTCTATCAAGGGAAAATTCTGGAATAACATTAGATATACGTTTCATTTCTTCATAACCCAAGAGCAAATTAAGTTCATTATGATGTGCAAGGGAAATCAAGTCATCACAATTCTTGGACACAATATGATCATGAAACAATTTGCATTGGGTACTGAAATGATTACGTTCATTGCAAAGTTCACAAATATGCCTAAGAAAGTTTAAATTTTAGAACAAACATCTAGCTTTCTTGCAACCATTTAGTTTCCAAATACTTATGCCTCTTGCAAAATCTATTTTCCCTAATTGGTGTGTACTTGCAAGCTCTGTGAATTCCACAAAAGTTGACATGCTTGTAAGAGACATTTTCATTATGACTAGTGCAATCATCATTAGTACTATGGATATTCAAGGAGTTCATACTAACAACATCGCAATCGTGCTCATCATTCATAGATTTAGTGCCAAACATTTTATAGACTTCTTCTTCTAGCACTTGAGCACAATTTTCCTTTCCATCATTCTCACGAAAAATATTAAAAAGATGTAGCGTATGAGGCAAACTCAATTCAATTTTTTTTGTAGTTTTCTTTTATAAACTAAACTAGTGCTAAAACAAGAAACAAAAATATTTGATTGCAAGATCTAAAGATATACCTTAAAGCGCTAACCTCCCCGGCAACGGCGCCAGAAAAGAGCTTGATGTCTACTACACAACCTTCTTCTTGTAGATGTTGTTGGGCCTCCAAGTGTAGGGGTTTGTAGGACAGTAGTAAATTTCCCTCAAGTGGATGACCTAAGGTTTATAAATCAGTGGGAGGCGTAGGTTGGAGATGGTATCTCTCAAACAACCATGCAACCAAATAACAAAGAGTCTCTTGTGTCCCCAACACACCCAATACAATGGTAAATTGTATAGGTGCACTAGTTCGGCGAAGAGATGGTGAAAATATAAAAACAGCAATGTAGCAAGTGGTAAAAGTGAGCAAAAACGGCATTGCAATGCTAGGAAACAAGGCCTAGGGTTTATACTTTCACTAGTGCAAGTTCTCTCAACAATAATAACATAATTGGAACATATAACTATCCCTCAACATGCAATAAAGAGTCACTCCTAAGTCACTACTAGAGGAGAACAAACGAAGAGATTATTGTAGGGTACGAAACCAGCTCAAAGTTATTCTTTCCGACCGATCTATTCAAGAGTCCGTAGTAAAATAACACGAAGCAATTCTTTCCATTCAATCTATCCTAGAGTTCGTACTACAATAACACCTTAATACACAAATCAACCAAAACCCTAATGTCACCTAGATACTCCAATGTCACCTCAAGTATCCGTGGGTATGATTATATGATATGCATCACACAATCTCAGATTCATCTATTCAACAAACACAAAGAACTTCAAAGAGTGCCCCAAAGTTTCTACCAGAGAGTCAAGATGAAAATGTGTGCCAACCCCTATGCATAAGTTCACGAGGTCACGGAACTCGCAAGTTGATCACCAAAACATACATCAAGTGGATCACGTGATATCCTATTGTCATCACAGATAAGCACATGCAAGACATACATCAAGTGTTCTCAAATCCTTAAAGACTCAATCCGATAAGATAAGTTCAAAGGGAAAACTCAATCTATTACAAGAGAGTAGAGGGGGAGAAACATCATAATATCCAACTATAATAGCAAAGCTCGCGATACATCAAGATTGTGCTAAATTAAGAACACGAGAGAGAGAGAGAGAGAGAGAAAGAGAGAGAGAGATCAAACACATATCTACTGGTACATACCCTCAGCCCCGAGGGTGAACTACTCCCTCCTCGTCATGGAGAGCGTTGGGATGATGAAGATGTCCACCGGAGAGGGATTCCCCCGTCCAGCAGGGTGCTGAAACGGGTCTAGATTGGTTTTCGATGGCTACAGAGGCTTGCGGCAGCGGAACTCCCGATCTAGGTTTCTTTCTGGAAGTTTGGGGGTTATATAAGAGGTGTTGGAGTCGGGAACAAGTCAGGGGGTCCCCGAGGAGGCCACGAGGTAGGGGGCACGCCCGCACCCTCGTGGTGGCCTCGGGACTCTTCTGGCCCATCTCTAGTACTCTGTGGGCTTCTTCTGGTCCAAAAATGATCTCTGTGAAATTTCAGGTCAATTGGACTCCGTTTGATTTTCCTTTTCTGCGATACTCAAAAACAAGGAAAAAACAGAAACTGGCACTGGGCTCTAGGTTAATAGGTTAGTACCAAAAATCATATAAAATAGCATATAAATGCATATAAAACATACAAGGTTGATAATATAATAGCATGGAACAATCAAAAATTATAGATACATTGGAGACGTATCAATCCCCAATGGCATCACTCGTCTTCAATATGCGGACGATACCATCATTATGGTTGAGCTTAACGAGGCCAGTATTACTCATTTGAAATTCCCGCTTCTCTGCTTCGAAGCTCTCTCGGGTCTTAAAATCAATATTTCTAAGAGTGAAGTCATTGTTACTGGGGTTGCTGATACCGAGGCTCAGAGAGTTGCGCATTCATAACCCACAAGTATAGTGGATCGCAACAGTTTTTGAGGGTAGAGTATTCAACCCAAATTTATTGATTCAACACAAGGGGAGCCAAAGAATATTCTCAAATATTAGCAGCTGAGTTGTCAATTCAACCACACCTGGGAACTTAATATCTGCAGCAAGGTATTTAGTAGAAAAATAATATGATAATAGTGGTAACAGTAGCAAAAGTAATATTTTTGGTTTTATACTGATTGTAATAGTAGCAACGGAAAAGTAAATAAGCGAAGACCAATATATGAAAAGCTCGTAGGCAATGGATCAGTGATGGATAATTATGTCGGATGCGATCAATCATGCAATAGTTATAACATAGGGTGACACAGAACTAGCTCCAGCTCATCAATGTAATATAGGCATGTATTCCGAATATAGTCATGCATGCTTATGGAAAAGAACTTGCATGCCATCTTTTGTCATACCCTCCCGTGGCAGCGAGGTCCTATTGGAAACTAAGGGATATTAAGACCTCTTTTTAATAGAGTACCGGACCAAAGCATTAACACATAGTGAATACATGAACTCCCCAAACTATGGTCATCACCGGTAAGTATCCCGATTATTGTCACTTCGGGGTTAACGGATCATAACACATAATAGGTGACTATAGACTTGCAAGATAGGATCAAGAACTCTCATATATTCATGAAAACATAATAGGTTCAGATCTGAAATCATGGCACTCGGGCCCTAGTGACAAGCATTAAGCATAGCAAAGTCATAGCAACATCAATCTCAGACCATAGTGGATACTAGGGATCAAACCCTAACAAAACTAACTCGATTACATGATTAATCTCATCCAACCCATCACCGTCAAGCAAGCCTACGATGGAATTACTCACGCACGGCGGTGAGCATCATGAAATTGGTGATGGGGGAAGGTTGACGATGACGATGGCGACGGATTCCCCTCTCCGGAGCCCCGAACGAACTCCAGATTAGCTCTCCCGACAGAGTTTAGGGCTTGGCGGCGGCTCCGTATCGTAAAACGTGATGAATCCTTCTCTCTGATTTTTTTCTCCCTAAAAGTGAATATATGGAGTCAAGATGGACGTCGGTGGAGCATCAGGGGCCCCACGAGGCAGGGGGCGCGCGCAGGGCTGGTAGGCGCGCCCCCCACCCTCGTGGACAGGGTGTGGGCCCCCTGACATGGATCTTTTTGCCAGTATTTTTTATATATTCCAAAAATAATCTCCGTTGATTTTCAGGTCATTCCGAGAACTTTTATTTCTGCACAAAAATAACACCATGGCAATTCTGCTGAAAACAACGTTAGTCCCGGTTAGTTACATTCAAATCATGCAAGTTAGAGTGCAAAACAAGGACAAAAGTGTTTGGAAAAGTAGATACGACGGAGACGTATCAACTCCCCCAAGCTTAAACCTTTGCTTGTCCTCAAGCAATTCAGTTGATAAACTGAAAGTGATAAAGAAAAACTTTTACAAACTCTATTTGCTCTTGTTGTTGCAAATATGTAAAGCCAACATTCAAGCTTTCAGCAAAGATTATGAACTAACCATATTCACAATAACACTTAGGTCTCATGTTTACTCATACCAATGGCATAATCAACTAGTGAGCAATAATAATAAATCTCGGATGACAACACTTTCTCAAAACAATCATAATATGATATCAGCAGATGGTATCTCGCTAGCCCTTTATGAGACCGCAAAACATAAATGCAGAGCACCTTTAAAGATCAAGGACTGACTAGACATTGTAATTCATGGTAAAAGAGATCCAGTCAAGTCATACTCAATGTAAACTAACAATAATACATGCAAATGACAGTAGTGCTCTCCAACTGGTGCTTTTTAATAAGAGGATGATGACTCAACATAAAAGGTAAATAGATAGGCCCTTCACAGAGGGAAGTAGGGATTTGTAGAGGTGCCAAAGCTCGGTTTTGCAATAGAGTTGAATAATATTTTGAGCGGTATACTTTTGTCAACATAACAACCGAGAGATCTCGATATCTTCCATGCTACACACATTATAGGCAGTTCCCAAGCAGAATGGTAAAGTTTATACTCCCCCACCACCAACAAGCATCAATCCATGGCTTGCCCGAAACAATGGGTGCCTCCAACTAACAACAATCCTGGGGGAGTTTTGTTTGCAATTATTTTGATTTGATTTGAGCATGGGACTGGGCATCCCGGTGACTAGCCATTTTCTCTTGAGTGAGGAGCGGAGTCCACTCCTCTTGAGAGTAACCCCCTAGCATGGAAGATACAGACAACCCTAGTTGATACATGAGCTATTCGAGCATACAAAACAGAATGTTTATTTGAAGGTTTAGAGTTTGGCACATACGAATTTACTTGGAACGGCAGGTACATACCGTATATAGGAAGGTATGGTGGACTCATATGGAATAACTTTAGGGTTTATGGAATTGGATGCACAAGCAATATTCCCGCTTATTACAAGTGAAGGCTAGAAAGAGACTGGGAAGCGACCAGCTGGAGAGCGACAACAGTCATGAACATGCATTAAAATTAATCAACATCGAATGCAAGCATGAGTAGGATATAATTCACCATGAACATAAATATCGTAGAGGCTATGTTGATTTTGTTTCAACTACATGCGCGAACATGTGCCAATTCAAGCTACTCGAATCGTTCAAAGGAGGATACCACCCCATCATACCACATCACAACCATTTTAATAGCATGTTGGCATGCAAGGTAAACCATTATAAACTCCTAGCTAAATAAGCATGGCGTTAGCAACTATAATCTCTAATTGTCAGTGCAAACATGTTTCATTCATAATAGGCTGAATCAGAAACGATGAACTAATCATATTCACAAAAACAAGAGAGGTCGAGTTCATACCAGCTTTTCTCATCTCAATCAGATCATCATATATCGTCATTGTTGCCTTTCACTTGCACGACCGAATAGTGTGGATAATAATAATAGTGCACGTGCATTGGAGTAAGCTAGAATCTACAAGCATTCAATTCAAGGGAGAAGACAAGGTAATATGGGCTCTTTGTTAGATCATCAATAATGCATAAGAGAGCCACTCAACATTTTCATCATAGTCTTCTCCTTTTGACCCCCAAAGGAAAGAAATAAAACAAACTATTTACACGGTAAAGCTCCCAACAAGCAAAAGAAGAACGTGAAATCTTTTTGGGTTTTCTTTTTTAATTACTACTACTACAGGCATGAAAAGTAAAATAACTAAAAGCTACAACTATTTTTTTGGTTTTTCTCAAGGTTGTTCAAACACACAAGAAGAAAGCTTAAAAAGAAAATAAACTAGCATGGATGATACAATGTAAAAGTATGAGCACCGACAACTGGCATGAGTGTGTGAACATGAATGTAATGTCGATGAGAGATACGTACTCCCCCAAGCTTAGGCTTTTGGCCTAAGTTGGTCTATGCCCATGGATGGCCTGGTGGATATCCGAAGTTGAAGTTGGGCTCGTACTGAGATGCATCAGCTACTGCCTGAAGAGCTGCAGCTTGGAGGCGAGCTGCCTCCGCCCTCCTCTCATACTTGTTCGCCTCCTCCCTGGTTATAACATATCTCCCTTTTGCCTGAAAGTCAAAGAAAGTAGGAGCAGGGAGAGTGACGTGATAGGTGCGTCGTCTGTCAAAGATTAGTTGGTACTGGAGGAACTGATCGTTCCTCTCAACAAACTGATGACAAACCATAGCATTATAATCTAAATAAGCAGGAGGCAACTCAATATCATAACCACGTATGGGCACCTCAAGAAAATTAGCTAAACGGGTTGCGTAAATTCCACCGAACAAATCTCCATTAATACTGTTATTATGCAACCTACGTGCAATAGTGGCTCTCAAGTTGTGTTGTCTATCTCCTAATACAGCACTCATGAAAACACTAAGATCCAGAACACACATATGACATTGCCTCATCCTTACCGTTAATGCATCTACCTATGAAGAGAGCGAAATAATGTATGGCAGGAAAATGAATGCTCCCTATGGTAGCTTGCGTGATTTCCCTAGATTCCCCCACAGTTATACTAGCAAGAAAGTCTTTATATTCAGATTTGCAAGGTTCACTAGCACTACCCCACTGCGGGAGTTTACAAGCAGTATTAAAATCTTCTAAATCCATGGTATAAGATTTATCATAAAGATCAAACAGGACAGCTTGAGAATTGCGTGATGATGTAAATTTAAATCTTCTCACAAAGGAATCACTAAGGTAATAATATTGGAGGCACTTATCTGCCTCGAAGCTCTCAAGATCAGCGTTACGCACATATGCGTCAAATTCCTCCTTGATTCCTGCTTGAACCATAAAATCTTTGGACGGCCATTCACAAGGCTGCACTTGAGCATCCCTTGTTAGTTCATTGTCTGGCTCGCGTATTGCGGGCCTGGGTCCTTGCTTCCTTGAGGAACCACCTTGGTACATTTTCCTAAACATGTTTCTTCCCATGAAACATTTCTAAAAATTTTAGTAACTCAAAAAATAAAAGTGAACCAAACTCAACAAGATTGATAGCAACTACTCCTACAAGTGCCTAGAGGCTATATCATGCATTAAAACTACTTTTGACCACATAAATTTGGCATGCAAGCTCAAGAACAGGGTCACCTAAGAAGCAAAAATTTGCAATAAATAAAGCACAGAACAAAAAAATTGGATCATTGGAGGAGTCACATACCAAAGAACAATCCCCAAAGCAGTTTTGTGAGAGGAGCTTTGAGCAAGGAGATCAAAAATGGCAGCAAGATGAGCTAGAACTCGGGTTTGAGCTGGCTAGTGATTTTTTTCTGGAGCAAGACGAAGTGTGCGGGTGCAAGGATAACTGGAGGGGACCCATGTGGGGTCCATGAGGCAGGGGGCGCGCCTAGGGGGGTGGGCGCGCCCTCCACCCTCATGGGCATGTGGTGAGTCCCCCTGGTGTGTTCTCAGTGCCAGATATTCTCAAATATTCTAGAAAAAATCATATTTAATTTTGAGGGCATTTGGAGAACTTTTATTTTCGGGGTATTTTTTTATTGCATGGATAATTCAGAAAACAGACAGAAAATACTATTTTTACTTTATTTAATATAAATAATAGAAAGTAAAAAGAGGGTACGAAGAGTTGTGCTTTCTAACTTCATCCATCTCATGCTCATCAAAAGGAATCCACTAACAAGGTTGATCAGGTCTTGTTAACAAACTCATTTCGAATAACATGAAACCGGAGAATTTTCGAATAACATTAGGTTACCTCAACGGGGATATGCACATCCCCAACAATAAGAGTATCATATTTCTTCTTGACAGTAGGAAGAGGAAATTCAAAACCTCCAATGATGATTGTTGAAATTTTTCCAATAGAATTGATACTGTGGACTTGAGGTTGTTTCCTCGGAAAGTGTACCGTATGCTCATTACCATTAACATGAAAAGTGACATTGCCTTTGTTGCAATCAATAACAGCCCATGCAGTATTCAAAAAGGGTCTACCAAGGACAATCGACATACTGTCATCCTCGGGAATATCAAGAATAACAAAGCCCGTTAAAATAGTAACGTTTGCAACCACAACAGGCACATCCTCACAAATACCGACAGGTATGGTAGTTGATTTATCAGCCATTTGCGAAGATATTTCAGTAGGTGTCAACTTATTCAAATCAAGTCTATGATATAAAAAGAGAGGCATAACACTAACACCGGCTCCAAGATCACATAAAGCAGTTTTAACATAGTTTCTTTTAGTGGAGCATGGTATAGTTGGTACTCCTGGATCTCCAAGTTTCTTTTGTATTCCACCCTTAAAGGTGTAATTAGAAAGCATGGTGGAAATTTCAGCTTCCGGTATCTTTCTTTTATTAGTAACAATATCCTTCATGTATTTAGCATAAGGGTTCATTTTAAGCATATCAGTCAAACGCATACGCAAAAAGATAGGTCTAATCATTTAAGCAAAGCGCTCAAAATCCAAATCATACTTTTTCTTGGATGGTTTAGGAGGAAAAGGCATGGGTTTCTGAACCCATGGTTCTCTTTCTTTACCGTGCTTCCTAGCAACAAAGTCTCTCTTATCATAACATAGATTCTTTGATTGGGGGTTATCAAGATCAACAGCAGGTTCAATCTCTACATCATTATCATTGCTATAGGTTGAGGATCAACATGAACATCATCATTAACATTATCACCAGGTTCATGTTCATTACCAGATTGTGTTTCAGCATCAGAAATAGAAATATCATTGGGATTCCCAGGTGTGTCAACGACAGGTTCACTAGAAGCATGCAAAGTCCTGTCATTTTTATTTTTCTTCTTCTTAGAAGGACTAGGTGCATCAATATTAGTTCTCTGAGAATCTTGCTCAATTCTCTTAGGGTGGCCCTCGGGATACAAAGGTTCCTGAGTCATTTTAGCCCCTCTAGTCATAACTCTAACAGCATTATCATTTTTCTTATTGTTTAATTCATTGGGCAAATCATTCTGAGCCTTAAGTACTTGTTCTGCTTGAGTGGTAACCATAAAAGCATGTTTACTAATAAGTTTAAGTTCACTTTAACACTATCCATATAATCACTCAAGTGTTCTAGCATATCAGCATTGTGTTTCAATTGTCTACCAACATAAGCATTGAAATTTTCTTGCTTAACCATAAAGTCATCAAACTCATCCAAGCATTGGCTAGCAAACTTAGTAAATGGAATTTCATATTTATCAAATCTATAGAGAGAATTTACCTTTACTACCTGTGTCGGGTTATCAAGACCATGTATTTCTTCAATAGGTGGTACATTCTTTAACATCTCAGTTTTAATACCTTCTTCTTTCATAGATTTCTTTGCCTCTTGCATATCTTCAGGACTGAGAAATAGAATACCCCTTTTATTCGGAGTTGGCTTAAGAGTTGGTTCAGGAAGTGTCCAATTATTTTCATTAGTCAACATATTATTCAATAGCAATTCAGCTTGATCCACAGTTCTTTCCCTGAAAACACAACCAACACAACTATCTAGGTAGTCTCTGGAAACACCGGTTAGTCCATTATAAAAGATATAAAGTATTTCATTTTTCTTGAGAGGGTGATCAGGCAAAGCATTAAGTAATTGGAGAAGCCTCCCCAAGCTTGTGGGAGACTCTCTTCTTCAATTTGCACAAAATTATATATTTCCCTTAAGGCAGCTTGTTTCTTATGAGTGGGGAAATATCTAGTAGAGAAGTAATAAATCATATCCTGGGGACTACCCACACAACCAGGATCAAGAGAATTAAACCATGTTTTAGCATCACCCTTTAATGAGAACGGGAACAACTTAAGGATAAAGTAATAGCGAGTTTTCTCATCATGAGTAAACGGGGTGGCTATATCATTTAATTTAGTGAGATGTGCCACAACAGTTTCAGATTCATAGCCATAAAAAGGATCAGATTCAACCAAAGTAATTAACTCAGGATCGACAGAGAAATCATAATCCTTATCAGTAATAAAGATAGGTGAAGTAGCAAAAGCAGGGTCATATTTCATTCTAGCATTCAAAGACTTTTCTTTAAGCTTAGCTAATAATTTCTTAAGATCAGACCTATCATTGCAAGCTAAAAAGTCTCTAGCAGTTTTTTCATCCATAACATAACCCTCAGGCACAACAGGTGTTGGGGAACGTAGTAATTTCAAAATTTTCCTACGCACACGCAAGATCATGGTGATGCATAGCAACAAGAGGGGAGAGTGTTGTCCACGTACCCTCGTAGACCGAAAGCGGAAGAGTTATAACAATGCGGTTGATGTAGTCGTACGTCTTCACGGCCCGACCGATCAAGCACCGAAACTACGGCACCTCCGAGTTTTAGCACACGTTCAGCTCGATGACGATCCCCGGACTCCGATCCAGCAAAGTGTCGGGGAAGAGTTCCGTCAGCACGACGGCGTGGTGACGATCTTGATGTTCTACCGTCGTAGGGCTTCGCCTAAGCACCGCTACAATATTATCGAGGATTACGGTGGAGGGGGGCACCGCACACGGCTAAGAGATCTCAAGGATAAATTGTTGTGTCTAGAGGTGCCCCCTGCCCCCGTATATAAAGGAGCAAGGGGGAGGGGCGGCCGGCCATGATGAGGCGCGCCAGGGAGGAGTCCTACTCCTACCGGGAGTAGGACTCCCTCCTTTTCCTTGTCCAAGTAGGAGAGGGGGGAGGGAGAGAGGAGAGGAAGGAAAGGGGGGGCGCCGCCCCTCCCTCCTTGTCCAATTCGGACTAGGGGGAGAGGGGGCGTGCAGCCTGCCCTGGCCGCCCCTCCTCTTCTCCACTTTAGGCCCATGAGCCCATTAACCCCCCGAGGGGTTCCGGTAACCCCCCGGTACTCCGGTTTTATCCGAAACTTCCCCGGAACACTTCCGGTGTCCGAATATAGCCGTCCAATATATCAATCTTTATGTCTCGACCATTTCGAGACTCCTCGTTATGTCCGTGATCATATCCGGGACTTCGAACTAACTTCGGTACATCAAAACTAATAAACTCATAATATAACTGTCATCGAAACCTTAAGTGTGCGGACCCTACGGGTTCGAGAATAATGTAGACATGACCGAGACACGTCTTCGATCAATAACCAATAGCGGAACCTGGATGCTCATATTGGCTCCCACATATTCTACGAAGATCTTTTATCGGTCAGACCGCATAACAACATACGTTGTTCCCTTTGTCATTAGTATGTTACTTGCCCGAGATTCGATCGTCGGTATCTCAATACCTAGTTCAATCTCGTTGCCGGCAAGTCTCTTTACTCGTTCCGTAATACATCATCTCGCAACTAACTCATTATTTGCATTACTTGCAAGGCTTAGGTGATGTGCATTACCGAGAGGGCCCAGCGATACCTCTCCGACAATCGGAGTGACAAATCCTAATCTCGAAATACACCAACCCAACATGTACCTTTGGAGACACCTGTAGAGCACCTTTATAATCACCCAGTTACGTTGTGACGTTTGGTAGCACACAAAGTGTTCCTCCAGCAAACGGGAGTTGCATAATCTCATAGTCGTAGGAACATGTATAAGTTATGAAGAAAGCAATAGCAACATACTAAACGATCGGGTGCTAAGCTAATGGAATGGGTCATGTCAATCACATCATTCTCCTAATAATGTGATCCCGTTAATCAAATGACAACACATGTCTATGGTTAGGAAACATAACCATCTTTGATTAATGAGCTAGTCAAGTAGAGGCATACTAGTGACGTTTAGTTTGTCTATGTATTCACAGAAGTATTATGTTTCCGGATAATACAATTCTAGCATGAATAATAAACATTTATCATGATATAAGGAAATAAAATAATAACATTATTATTGCCTCTAGGGCATATTTCCTTCAATAGGCAATTCATATCTAGGGGGAGAATCTTCATCATCACTTCCATCAATATTATCAGATTCAATAATTTCATTCTCTCTAGCCCTAGCAAGTTGTTCATCAAGAAATTCACCTAGTGGCACAGTAGTATCAAGCGTAGAAGTAGTTTCATCATAAGTATCATGCAAAGAAGAAGTGGCATCATCAATAACAGTAACATATCAGAATGAATAGCAGGAGTAGGTGTCGCAAATTTACTCAAAACAGAAGGTGAAACAGAAGGTGAATCAATCATGCAACAGTTATAACATAGGGTGACACAGAACTAGCTCCAGTTCATCAATGTAATGTAGGCATGTATTCCGAATATAGTCATACGTGCTTATGGAAAAGAACTTGCATGACATCTTTTGTCCTACCCTCCCGTGGCAGCGGGGTCCTATTGGAAACTAAGGGATATTAAGGCCTTCTTTTAATAGAGTACCGAACCAAAGCATTAACACATAGTGAATACATGAACTCCTCAAACTACGGTCATCACCGGTAAGTATCTCGATTACTGTCACTTCGCGGTTAAGGGATCATAACACATAATAGGTGACTATAGACTTGCAAGATAGGATCAAGAACTCTCATATACTCATGAAAACATAATAGTTTCATATCTGAAATCATGGCACTCGGGCCCTAGTGACAAGCATTAAGCATAGAAAAGTCATAGCAACATCAATCTCAGAACATAGTGGATACTAGGGATGAAACCCTAACAAAACTAACTCGATTACATGACAAATCTCATCCAACCCATCACCGTCCAGCAAGGCTACGATGGAA
Source organism: Triticum aestivum (assembly GCF_018294505.1). Lineage (NCBI taxonomy): Eukaryota > Viridiplantae > Streptophyta > Magnoliopsida > Poales > Poaceae > Triticum > Triticum aestivum. The sequence continues at coordinate 562,266,971 of NC_057806.1, forward strand.
TTACTCACCCACGGTGGTGAGCATCATGAAATTGGTGATGGAGGAAGGTTGATGGTGACGATGGCGACGGATTCCCCTCTCCGGGGCCCCAAACGGACTCCAGATCAGCCCTCCCGAGAGAGTTTAGGGCTTGACGGCAGCTCTGTATCGAAAAACGGGATGAATCCTTCTCTCTGATTTTTTTCTCCGCGAAAGTGAATATATGGAGTCAAGATCGACGTCGGTGGAGCATTAGTGGGCCGACGAGGTAGGGGCGCGCCCCCACCCTCGTGGACAGGGTGTGGGACCCCTCACGTGGATCTTTTAGCTAGTATTTTTTATATATTCCAAAAATTATCTCCGTTGATTTTTAGGTCATTCCGAGAACTTTTATTTCTGCACAAAAATAACACCATGGCAATTCTGCTCAAAACAGCGTCAGTCCCGATTAGTTCCATTCAAATCATGCAAGTTAGAGTCTAAAACAAGGGCAAAAGTGTTTCGAAAAGTAGATACGACGGAGACGTATCACGCATCTCCTTAATTGTTCTCTAGTGTAACACCCACGATGCGGCTATATCTCCCACGTGTCGGAGCACGACTTAGAGGCATAACCGCATTGTAGGCATGTCGCAAGAGGGGTAATCTTTACACATCCCATGTACTGAATAAGAAAGAGGTACAGAGTTGGCTTACAATCGCCACTTCACACAATACATGAATATAGCATTACATCATCCAGATACAAGCAAGGTCTGACTACGGAACCAAAATAAAAGAAGACTACCCCTAATGCTACAGATCCCCGATCGCCCCAATTGGTCTCCACTACTGATCAACTAGAAATGGAACAACATAACAAACACGATCTTCATCGAGCTCCTCCTTGAGCTCGGTTGCGTTACCTGCACGGTATCATCGTCACCTGCAACTGGTTTTGGAAGTAATCTGTGAGTCACGGGGACTCAGCAATCTCACACCCTCGCGATCAAGACTATTTAAGCTTATGGGTAGGGAAAAGGTATGAGGTGGAGCTGCAGCAAGCACTAGCATATATGGTGGCTAACTTACACAAATGAGAGCGAGAAGAGAAAGGCAAAGCATGGTCGCAAACTAGAAATGATCAAGAAGTGATCCTGAAACTGCTTACGTTCAAGCATAACTCTAACATTGTGTTCACTTCCTGGACTCCGCCGGAAAGAGACCATCACGGCTACACACGCGGTTGATGCATTTTAATTAAGTTAAGTGTCAAGTTCTCTACGACCGGACATTAACAAATTCCCATCTGCCCATAACCGCGGGCACGGCTTTCGAAACTTCAAAACCCTGCAGGGGTGTCCCAACTTTTCCCATCACAAGCTCTCACGGTCAACGAAGGATATTCCTTCTCCCAGGACGACCCGATCAGACTCGGAATCCCGGTTACAAGACATCTCGACAATGGTAAAACAAGACTAGCAAAGCCACCCAAATGTGCCGACAAATCCCGATAGGAGCTGCACATATCTCGTTCTCAGGGCACACCGGATTGTCCAAGGTTCCGGTAGGCCAGCCCAGAGTTGCCCCTGGTGGCCACCGGCAGCTGATAAGCTGGACCAACACTCAAAGGAGCACTGGCCCGGGGGTTTAAATAAAGATGACCCTTGAGTCTGCAGAACCCAAGGGAAAAAGGCTAGGTGGCAAATGGTAAAACCAATGTTGGACCTTGCTGGAGGAGTTTTATTCAAAGCGAACTGTCAAGGGGTTCCCATTATAAACCAACCGTGTAAGGAACACAAAATCAAGGAACATAACACCGGTATGATGGAAACTAGGGCGGTAAGAGTGGAACAAAACACTAGGCATAGGGCCGAGCCTTCCACCCTTTACCAAGGAACAAACTCCAATCTTCACCTGCAACTAGCAACGTTATAAGAGGGGCTAAGCAAGGCGGTAACATAGCCAAACAACGGTTTGCTAGGACACGGTGGGTTAGAGGTTTGGCATGGCAATATGGGAGGCATCATAAAGCATGTGATAGGTATCTCAGCATAGGCATAGCAAAAGAGAGAGCAACTAGCAAGCAAAGATAGAAGTGATTTCGAGGGTATGGTCATCTTGCCTGAAAAGTTCTCCGAGTAGACGAAAGCTTGATCCTCGTAAACATACTCAACGGGTACCTCGAACATGAACTTGTCTCCCGTCTCTACCCAAAGCAAGAACACAAGAAAAGGGAGACACAATCAACCACGGTGCAATGCACAAACAACATCATGCAAAACATGGCATGATATGCGGGATGTGAAATGCAATGCATATGCGATCTCCGGAAGGAAAAGATTGAACCAGGCCTCAACTTGGAAAACCAAGAGTGCCATTGGAAAGATGAGTTGATTTTGGTCAAAATCGATATAAAGATCACCGGAATCGGATGCACGCTTTGCAAATGGCAAGCAAAACAATAATGGCACAAAGTTGCGATTAACAGCACGAGGCCATCTAAATGTATCAAGAACAACAAGCTACTGCACTCTAACATAAAAACAAAACACATGGCAGCGATCCACTCAAGATGCTTGACAAAAGATGAACACTGAGCTACGGCTAATTCACACAATAACATGTTCAAACAAGCATGGCAAAAGTGCAAAAGAGAATAGGTTACAGACTTAGTGAAAATAACATGTCCGGAATGTAACATCAGGAAGCCATGTTTAGAGCATGATAACAACATGCTACAGGAACATATCATGACAAAGCAAGGCATGGCATGAAGCTACTCAAAGCATACAACAGAAGTCCCTTACGGACCATAAGCCAAAAGGGATCAGAAAATACAATGGCAACCATGTGAACATAGCAAGTTTAGTTAACAAATTTAGACTTAGCAGAAAACAGGAACATGGTAAAACAGATTTACGTAGGCATGTTTACGAGCTCGATGCACTCACCACAAGGCATTGCATGACAAACTAAGCATACACCCAGCAAGTAGACATGATAAATAAGCTAACCATGGCAAGAACAACATCATAGCATGCACGGATCAACTACAATAACCTCGGCAAAATTGCTTAACACGTAAACATCTGCCAGGAACATTTTATAGCAAAAGTAGAGCACGATTGAGTCATGCTAGAGCACTCCATAATTGCAAACAAAGACATGGATGGATAGAGCATAACAATATCTCAAAATCATCCTTACTGAACATGCTCAAAAGAGGCATGGATCACTCTGTAGCAACAAGAATACATGGCATAAAAATAACAGCAGACAAAGACTTAGAAGAAATTCTAAGTCCCTGAAATCAGCAACATCACGAGAGCTACTTTGCATGCTTGTGCTAATCACCACATTGATCACAAAAATACATGGCATACACACCTGTAAAGATGGCATGGCATATAACAAAACGCATGTAGAGCTCATAACCATATGCAGCGCACATTAACCATGGCAAAAATGACAAATGTCCAATTACTGATAAGAATCTGAAACTAACATTACATAGCACTCTTGCAACAGCATTTAGGGCATCAAGATGAACTCAAATGAACATGGTGCAATGGAATGAAATGAAGTGCTCGTCGAGACGAACAATTTGATATGCTACACGCCCAAAACGGAGCCACGGGTGCAAAGTTATGATGCAATGAAGAATGCTAAAAAATATATGCAAACTGGGGACTTAGCAGAAAAAAAACGACCTCGCGGAATTGGGACGGGGCCGTTCGGGACGGAGACGTGGCGCGTTTGGATCACGGGCGGGTGGATCTCATCCACCCGCCCGGATCTGGCTGGAGCGGCGACCGGAGACGGGCGCCGGCGGGGTGGAGGCGAGGAACCGCCGGCGGGGCGGCGGCAAGGCATGCGGTGGCCGATGCGCGGTGCTGGACGGCGAGGCGGCGAGGTTGGTGCGCGGGGCGCCGGCGAGCGGGGCAAGACCGCGGGCGGCCGGCGACGGGAAACGGCGACGGTGCAGGGCGCGGGGAGCCGTGGTTGAGCGGGTGGCGCACTCGGGCCTGGCGCGGGCTGGCCGTGGGCTCCGCGGGCCCGGCGCGGTGGGGAGGAGGCGGAGCGACAGGTGGCGCCCGGCGGTTGGCTCGGAGTGGCGGCGGAGATGACGTGGTGAGCCCCCATTGGTCGGAGCGACGTGGCGGCAGGGTGGACGCGTCCGGCGGCGGAGTGGACATGTCCAGTGGCGCGAGGAGGAGGGAGACTAGGGTTTGATCTACGCGGAATTTTCGGAGGAGAGCACATATTTATAGATAGAGGGAGCTAGGAGTGTCCAAATTGAGCACGGTTTTCGGCCACGCGATCGTGATCGAACGACCGAGATGATGGAGGGGGTTTAAGTGGGTTTTGGGCCACTTTGAAGGGGTGTTGGGCTGCAACACAAACGAGGCCTTTACGGTTCCTCGGTTAACCGTTGGAGTATCAAACGAAGTCCAAATGGCACGAAACATGATAGGCGGTCTATCGGTAGTGAACCAATGCCGCTTGGCAAGTCTCTGTCCAATCCGAGAACGTTTAACACCCGCACACGAAAAGAGGCAAAAGGGGACTCCGGAGGACATAGGAGCGCTGGATTACAAAACGGACGAAGGGGAAAATGCTGGAATGCATGAAACGAACATGTATGCAAATGCGATGCACATGATGACATGATATGAAATGCATGACACGCAAGCAAAAGACAAGGAAACAACAGCGAATAACTGGAAGACACCTGGCACATCGATCTCGGGGCGTTACATCTAGGATCCTTCCCTTTCAAATATTTGGGCCTTCCGATCTCTCCCCATAAACTATGGGCTAAGGATTTCACTCCGGCTGTCACCAAGGTGGGCAATAGGGTCTTACCATGGAGAGGTCGCTATAATACCCAAGCGGGCAAGGTTTCTCTCACCAATGCCTATTTGTCTTCTCTCCCAATGTTCTTAATGGGCTTCTACCTTCTTTCTGGAGGGATCCACGCGGGCTTTGACAAACACAGGGGTGCATTTTACTGGAATTCTTCCGACAACAAGTGCAAATATAGGCTGGTGAAATGGAAATTTATTTGTAGGCCAAAGAACATGGGGGGTTTAGGGATCATTAACACGTCGATTATGAACAAGTGCCTCATTCTAAAATGGTGGTGGAAAATCATCTTCCTCAAGGAGCACCCCCTCTGGCTATCCTTTCTCAAGGCTAAATACTTCCCGGACTCGAGCCCCATGTTTGCTTCTTCTACTGGTGGTTCTCAGTTCTGGCTTCAGCTCATTAAACTTCGTCCGATTTTCCAGTCTTTGGTCATGTTTGTAGTTAGGAATGTTAAGTCCACTCGTTTCTAGTTAGACTGGTGGGTTGGGGATTCCACCCTTGCGGTGGCGTTCTCGGCTTTATTTTCTTACTGCTCTAATTCGGAGATCTCTATCTTTGAGCTCCCGGTTAATAATTGGGACCTAGCCCTCCGTCGATCCGTTTCTCCTGCAGAGTTGGAAGACTGGCATCATCTTACTACCTGCTTCCCTGTGCTCTCGGATGAAGAAGACATAGTTGTCTGGCCTCGCTCCTCTTCTAGGCGCTTTTCGGTTGAATCTGCCTACGCTAAGCTTATATCCGGCTCCCATACGTCGAAATTCAAGTGCATTTGGAAGGCCCGTATCCCTCCTAAGATCAAAATCTTCATGTGGCAAGCTTTTCATGGGAAGCTTCCCGCGGCTGATCAAATACGGAAAAGGAATCGCCCGGGCTCTGATAGATGCGTTTTATGTGGGGCCATTGGAAATACCGAGCATATTTTCTTTCACTGTTCTTTGGCCAAGTTCCTTTGGAACTGTATTCGGCATTGGCTTCGCGTTAATTGGAATCCCTCTTCCTTCAAGGACCTGCGGCGTCGCGCCAGTGGTTTATCTGGGTTTGCTAAAAGGGTGTTCTGGGTTGGTTTTGTGGTGATCTGTTGGTCATTGTGGACTACTAGAAATAAGTTTACTATTGAACATATCTTTCGGGCTAACCCTATGAGTTGCTTATTTAAATCTAGTGTCTTCTTGCAGCGGTGGAGATTATTGAGTAAGGGGGTGGACCTCGAGGCTTTTGATGTTATGGTATCCAAGATGCGGTCTACGGCTTCCTCCCTGTTGCGACGATCCCGAATGATGGCTTAGTCTCCCCTCCCTTATGGTTTCCTTGTTGTCCTGCGTGCCATGATTGGTAGGTAGCCATGTATCCGTACTATGTTAGCTGTTAGCTGTTGCTGTGATACTTTGTTGGCTTGGTGCTTGCTCTGTGACTCTGCCTAGTGGCTTTATTTATAAAGTCGGGCGTATGCCTTTTATCTAAAAAGAACTCATTTGCTATATTCAAGTTGTTTGGTGCATTTCTAGACATTTAATGGATATATTTCAAACTAAACTATGAGTAAATGAAACAGTGCACACAAAATTATTCGAAAAACATATTTACGGTCCTGAGTATATTGTGCCTTATAAAATAATGAAAGACCTATGTTGCAAGACTCAACCACAAACATGGAGTTTATCGGTTTTTCTATTTCTAAAGTAGTCTGAAAAATCTAAAACTTGTCGTGGTGCCATCATAGTTCCTCATTATGTTTTGGTAAACATTTGAGAATGTTTCACAAAATTTGTGATGTATACTCTTCAGAAATTGAACCATCTCTGAGGAAGAAGCGCCAAATTTGAATGTGAATTGACATTTCCTTCATCGTTTTACCATGATTTTTATTTTGCACTTCACATACACCATAGAATCTTCCATGTTAACATTTGGCACTTCTCATAGCTGATTTGCTACATATAAGTCAATAAATGCATTTCTAGGCATTTATTGGATATAATTCAAATTAGAATTGCAAGTCTCTGAAGTAGTGCAAAAAAAGGTTTAAAATCATATTCAGGGTGTTGAGTATTTGTATGCGCTACTGAAAAAATGAAATGGAATTTCAAAGATCTTTGTGGCAATAGTCATCCACAAACATGGATTGCATTGGGTTTTTAGTTCTAAAAGTGTAAAAGTAGTCTGAAAAACTATTTTACTTGGCATAGTGTCATGATATTACCACAATATGTTGTGGTTAAAATTGAGAATGTTTAAAAAAATTGATGTACACTTTTCAGAAATAGAACCACCTTCGAGAAAGAATCATGGGTTCAAGAGGGAATGCACCAAGTTTGAAGGCAAACTGTACATTTCCATCATCGTTTGGCCAGGATTTTTTTTCTACACTTAACATACACCATAGAAGCCTCCGTCTTAATGTTTGGCACTTCAGAGCTTACTTGTTATATTTAAGTCATAAGTTAATTTTTAGGCATTTAATGGACATAATTCAAATTTGACCTACAATTACATGAAACAATGCACAAAATGGTTTAAATAAAAATCATGATTACGGTATTGAGTATATTATAATTTCCTATTGAAGAAGTTATAAAAACTTTCAAAGATCTATGTGGCAAGAGTCAACCATAAATATTGAATTTATTGGTTTTTAATTCTACTAGGAAATGTAAACGAATTTTGGAAAACATGAAACTTGGATGGTTTTGTGATAAAACCTCATTATGGCATGATAAAAATTTGACAAGGTTTGAAAAAGTTTTGAAGTACACTCTTTAGAAACCGGACCATCTCCGATGAAGAAACGTGATTCTGAAAAGGAATGTGTCAAGTTTAAAGGCGAATTGACATTCCCTTCAGTGTTTGACCTTCATCCTATTTTTATACATCACAGCACTGTCCGTATTTAAATTTGGCACTTTTCTAAGTTCATGTACTATATTTAGGTCATTAAGTGCATTTGTATCCATTTAATGGATATATTTCATACTTGAACTATGAGTACATTAAATAGTCAAAAAAATGGTTTGGAAAATCTTATTTAGGGATTTGAGTATATTTGTATGCACTATGCAAGAAATTAAAAGGAATAACAAAGATATATGTGCCAAGAGTCATCCACAAACATTGAATTTACTGGTTTAAAATTCAAGAAAATGCAAATGAAGTCTGAGAAACATGAAACTTGGTATATATGTCATGATATGAGCTTGTTATGTTGTGGTGATTTTTGGGAAGGTTTAACAAAACTTTTCATGAACTTTCTTTGGAAACCAAACCATCTTTGAGGAAGAATCTTGGTTTTGAAGGAAAATGCGTCAAGTTTGAAGGAAAATTGACATATCCATCATCGTTTGACCATGAATTTTTTTTCTACACTCAATATAAATTGTTAGAGTAGGGGTGATTTAGCTAAAATTCTTTCACCTTTTCCTCTCCACCCCAATTCCCCACCTTTGTGCGACTATTGAGTTGCTAAAAAATAGAAAATAAAAGAAAATATATGGAGGTAGCCAATATGGGGACTCAGGGTTTGTGCATAGCCTGTGCAACCTCCTTATCATTATGGAGCATGCTCCATACGCGTTAGCGGGATGCTAATATTGTGAGTCTGCTAGATTTTCTCTTAGTTTGGTTTCTTAGAGGAAGTTCACCGCAGGTTTGATCACTACCAGCGCCACGACCAGCGCCCACCGGGACCTCGCTGCCCGCGGAGCCGAGGGGACCCGACCGACCTCACCGACAAGCACTCCCTGCCGCCGGAGGAGCGCCGTCCGCACCAGCAAGGCCGCCGCCTCAGATCCAGGCCCTCACCACCAAAAGGGAGCGGCCAAAGGCCTTGCCGCCGCCCTCACAGGCAGCCGCGCGGGGGCCCCGGCGACCGCCTCCGGTAGTGGCGAGGAGGAGGGAAGGGGGGAGGTGGCGGCGCGAGGGAACCCTAGGTCGCCCCTGAGTCACCCTCGGGAGAGCGACTCAATATACATTGTTAGAGTAGTGGTGATTTAGCTAAAATTCTTTCACCTTTTCCCCTCCACCCCAATTCCCCACCTATGTGCGACTATTGAGTTGCTAAAAACAGAAAAGAAAAGAAACTATATGGAGGCAGCCAATATGGCGACTCAGGGTTTGTGCATAGCCTCTGCAACCTCCTTATAATTATGGAGCATGCTCCATACGCGTTAGCAGGCTGCTAATATTATGAGTCTGCTAGATTTTCTCTTAGTTTGGTTTCTTAGAGGAAGGTCACCGCAGGTTTGACCACTATGGGTGCCCATGAGATATTAGCACACTTGGGGTGTTGGCCTAGTCCTCGAACAGTACAACAACTGATGATGAAGTTAACATGAAGCATTAAGTAACACTCTACACCAAGATGATAAGAAGTCAGAATAATGATAGGGAACGACATCTCCATACATAAGTAGATAGATAATGCCCAAACAGATAAAAGCAACTTGCCTCTTGCCTACATAGTCGATGCATCAAGTGTTTGAAGCCTAGGGCTTGCAGATTTGGGGTCACAAAAGGGTCATGCTTATGGAGAGAATCTTACTGGCATTTGTTCAAGCTGGTATCGGAGCAATGCCATGTGTTCCCTTGCATGGTAGTAGTAGCCATTGCTTTTTTTAAACACCAATAACTTCATTCATAGATGAGAACCATTACAGGTACAATGTAATTTCTACAACTAAAAATTACTATGAAACTCTTAGAGACATCATCCCATGGTATCATTACATCCTTACAAGAGGAAATACAAACAAGGCTTCGGTAAAGAGATTGCAGCTGCATCGGAACAACGATGTTGTCAATTTTCATCCCCACAAACTTAATTATGAATAAATGTTTTCAAAAGCTCCCCTAGCTGCTGATCCAAGAACATGGGAAGACACTAGCATGAATGATCTTGGGCTGGGGATCTTTACCCTTAGAAGTCTAGGTTGTTGAACCCCAAGTAGCCAAACATTAAGGATGAACGATGATCCTTATGTATACTAACCACTATTGACATCTTGTGCATCAGATGAATGATGATCTTATCAGCAACGGCGGAGCTATGTAGCATTCTGAGGGGGCCGTGCCCCCCCCCCCCCCAGCCCAAATGCAAAAAAAAAATTTACTATGTAGTAATAGCCATATCCACATACGGGCAGAAGGCCACAAGCCCATCTTCACACGAACGACTACACCAGCCTCAGTTGACCAGCCTGCTCGGGGCTCGGCTGCATCGCGTCTCCTTCCCCAGCCATGCTAGGTCGCTCGCCGCTCAGCCAGGGCACGGCGGCTCGCCTCACTCCTCCATCCACGCCGCCCCACTGCCTCGACGCCGGTGCCGAGGAGGCAAGGAGAAGCTCGTCCTTGGTCCACGCGCGCCGAGGAGGTCGTGAGGGGGGCACCAGAGTTCGCCTGAGACAGTCATTTTCGTCTCCTCGCCACTGGCAGGTGGTCGTCGATGTCCGCCAGCCGGCAAGCCATCGGCTCGTCGCCGGCCGCCCCCCATACAAATCTGGCTACTGGATTCTGTAAGTACCATCTACCCAGCTCAAATTACAACTTGAAACCTGGATCCCCTTTTGTAGTGTTGCCTGCCTGTACGAGTAAATTGGGGGCAGCACGCCTGTACATGTATGAGTCTGACTAGTAATTTAGCAATTAGTAATTTAGTATGCTATTCATTTGATCTAATTGCAGATATCTTGTTGTTTGCACAATGCATCACAGATTTGTTCTTCTGAGTAATTACAATGGTTGTTTGACTTGGAGTTGGGACTCAAAAGGCTAGACTAATCAAGTGACCATGGTTAAAGGCAGCAGCGGCAACATTCAGTCATACTTCAAAAGACAAAGAACAAAGACACCACCTGAAGATCCTCCAGCTACACAACCTTTACCTCTGCTTCTTGAATGGGAACAACAACAAGAAAATCAAGATGAAGAGCCTCAAATAAATAATTCAGTTCCTCTTCCTGTTCTATTCCTAGGTAAGGAATTCTTGGAGCGAGACCCCGCACTGCGACCACAAATTTGGCAGTACCCACCAAATCAGAGAGATAATGTGCGGAGGGCATATTTGTCGTTAGGCCCCATGCAACCAAAACTCAAACAGTATAGAGCTTCTGGTAAAAAGGGCCATCAGCGTCGCTTCCAATATAAGTGGTTTGATAGTTTCCCATCATGGCTAGAGTACTCAGAGGACAGCCATCGCGCATACTGTTTACTCTGCCTTGTTTCCAGCAGAAATATCTTAGCAAAAGGAGGCTCTGATGTATTCACAGTACATGGATTTGATAACTGGAAAAAAGTGAATGATGAAAAATATTGTGCACTCTTAGGCCATGAAGGTTCTACGCCATGCTCACCACACAACAATGCAGTCATAGAACGTCAAGCATTGTTGAACCAGGCAGGTCATTTAGAAAATGTTGTAGCAGCAAAGGATGATGAAAAGGTAGAAAGAAACCGTTTAAGGCTAAAAGCATCTGTTGCGGTTGTTAGGTGGCTCACATTTCAGTCTTGCGCTTTTAGAGGACATAATGAGAAAGCCGAGTCAAAGAATAAACGAAATTTTCTTGAATTGTTAGGGCTTCTCGCAGAGTTCAATCCTGATCTTGCCAAAGTCATTTTGGGGAATTCTCCATACAACTCAAAGTACACATCTCCAGATATTCAAAAGGAAATCTTGTCCATATATGCATCTAAAGTTAGGAGACATATCCGTGAAGATTTGGGGGATTCCAAATTCTCTATTCTGGTGGATGAGACATGTGATGTGGCTAAAAGAGAACAAATGGCATTGGTTTTCAGATTTGTTGATAAAGCTGGCTTTTCACAAGAGCGGTTCTTTGATTTGATACATGTGGCCAACACCAAGTCCATGACACTGAAAGATAAATTGTGCTCTGCATTATCATTAAATGGTTTTGATATTTAGAATCTCCTTGGACAAGGATACGATGGGGCTAGCAACATGAGAGGAGAGCTGAATGGGTTGCAGTCTCTTTTTCTCAAGGTATGCCCATATGCATACTATGTTCATTGTTATGCTCACAGATTGCAGCTAGCACTAGTAGATGCATCCAAAGAGGTGGTTCCTGTTGCCCAGTTTTTTCAGAAGTTGATCTTCATTATTAACACAGTCGACTCCTCATCAAAACGCCATGATGAGCTCCATGATGCCCAATTGGTAGAACTAGCACGTATGATAGAAAATGGAAGCATTCAGACTGGTCAAGGGGCAAATCAGACTCGATCACTTAAAAGACCCGGGGACACTAGGTGGGGTTCTCACTTTGGTTCTATTCATAGCCTTATGAAGTTGTTTAATGCGGTAAATTTTGTTATCCAAGATATGGCTTCAGATGGATCAGTAGTGGGATCAATACGTGCTGACACTTCTTTCAGCTATTTGTCCTCATTCGAGTTTGTCTTTATCTTATGTATGATGAAGGAGATATTAGGGATAACTGAAGGACTTGGTCAGGCTTTACAAAAGAGGTCACAAGACATTGTAAATGTTGTTCGTCTAGTGTTTGCAACAAAAGAGTGTCTTCGTCAGTTGAGATCGGACAATGGCTGGGAGGAATTCTTTTGCATAGTTGTTGAATTTTGTGTGAATCATGACACTAAAATTCCAGACATGAAGGAAACTTGTATCATGCGTGGTGGCCGTGCACGGCATCAGCCTGATCATTTCACTAAGGAGCAATATTTCCGAGTCGAGATATTCCGTGCAACTCTTGACAGCCAACTACATGAATTGGATCGCAGGTTCAATGAGAAGATGATGGATCTTCTGTCCACCAGTGCCACATTAATTCCTAGAAATAAATTTAAATCTTTTAAAGGTAGTGATATATGTGAGTTGGTGAAGAAGTATTACCCAGCAGATTTTAGTCAACAAGACGTGTATGGCTTGGAAAACCAACTAAAACTCTTTGTTCCTGATGCTTCCAGTGATGTAGAGTTGAAAAATATATCAATATTGACTGACCTTTGCCAACTCCTTGTTGAGACTGGAAGAGATAGAATCTACCATCTAATTGACAGGCTACTTCGTCTACTTGTTACTTTTCCAGTTTCTATAGCTAGTGCTGAACGAGCATTTTCCAGTTTGAAGATCATCAAAACAAGGCTGCGTAATACAATGAAAGATGAGAATCTTGCCAATAACTTGGTTGTTCACATAGAGCGTGAAATCGCAGAGAAATACACGTTTGAGGACATTTTAGCAGAATTCAAAAGCATAAGTGATCGAAAAGCTGATCTGTAGTACCACTCCTTTTGTAGTTCTTAGTTGGCTCACAGAATGTCTTTGAGGTTTGAAGGCTGACTGGTACAAGTAGACAAGTCGTATATTTTGGTGTAATTAGTCCTCTTATGGAGTATATATTGCTAATCATACATGTATTTTGCGAGCAATATAAGTATAAATTTGCCTGGAGGCTCCTAAGTTCTTGTTTGTTGTCGTTGGTTAAAATTTTCTTCGTCATTGGCCCCCCCCCCCCAGACATTCTTGTCAAGCTCTGCCACTGCTTATCAGCGCATTGAATCTGACCAGGCGCAGTTTTGGTGGTCACTGACCAGGCGCAGTCACATGAAAGATGATCTTAGCTTGCTACTTTGTAAATCGCTCGCCTTCTACTTTGTAAATCGCTCGCCTTCGACAGATATTGAGTGTAAGATACCAGAGGAGGTGTCAGATGGCAATCCACCTAACATGATGACTTGAGGGTATTTGGTTGTCCATCGAATGCTCATATTTGCTGGAATAAGTTGGAACCTCGAGCATTGAAGTGTCCCTTTTTTGGATATGGCAACAGAGTTAACGGATACCGTTTATGGTGTAAGGATGCAAAACCCCAAAGGTGATAGTCCGTAGAGATGTGACCACGATGAGATGGTGATCTTTAATCCAATTTACCGACAGCTAGAAGATATGACCGGTGTTTCGTTGAGACCATAGCTCCATCATATATGCACGCGAGACTACACTGCTAGATGGGCAGTATGTAGTGAATCCGATCGACGACGTAAGTATGTATACACTGCTGGAATGCTGGGCATGGTGTACATTAGGCAATGGAGGAAGCAAGCGTAGGAGGAATAATATTGCCAGTGGTCTACGGCAGCTGTGTCTGTCTATATATACCTGGAACGTGCCTCAATCATCTGGGAAGTTAACGGAACAATGCTGCGAGGAGAGGACCGATCAGTTGTGCGGATACTTCTCAGCCAGCGAAGGGGAAAGCTAGGAATGTGGCGCCAAAATGGATTACTATGTTAATTTACACGTGAGCACGTACGGCCGATCGAGCGACAAATGCTCCCGATCGAGCACTACGGTAGCAATTGATTGAGACGCAGTTTCTTAAACACCGATTTAGACTTCTTGCCTACCTTCATTACGAGACTTTGATCGACAAGTGCCTTCTTTATTAAAACGCTAAGAAAGATTAGGCTGGTCATAGTGAGGGTAACATAACTGATAACATGCATTTGGGACTATCAAACATGCTTATGTGGCACATAATTAAAGAAGAGAGAGAGTGTTAGAGTAACATAGGTAGATACCATATCATGTTAAATGCTATGCTACTTTGTGTCATGCATGTCAATAAATATGACCATCTATGATACTATTTTATGTTAGTATGCACTATAAAAATAGTATCATACACTAGTATCATATGTTACTCCCCACTATGACCAGCCTTATCTGCGCCGCCCGTCCGCCCCAGGCTAGGTGTGAAAGTGAAAGAAGATCATGCAAATTGAGCGACGAGTAGTAGATAGTACTAGTAACATACAATTTCCTCATCGATCGATCCTCGGTGCAGGGGCAAAGATGCATCAACCAACGCGCCGGCCACGTATATGTGAATGTGATGCGTAATATCTGGCTGGTATAAAACGTACAGACGCATCGATATCTCCCCGATAACCGCTCTAGACGCACGGTGCGCATCTCTTTTCTTTTTTTATTTTTTCTTTTGCCAGGAAAGAGAGATTTAAATTAGCTCACGGTAGAAGTACAATCACGGTCCATGGACTCTGCAATTTTCTGAGGGAAATTACCAAGCCGCACTGCCGCACGACCATGAAATCTATCTACCTGAGCTAAGCCATGATTCACCAAATAGGTCCTGATTGTAAGAGGGAGTTCGTTGGTCCAGCCAATAGGATCTGGCCCTTGGATGTGTGTGACGTGCGTGAGATTTTTTCTGGGTCAAGTGTCAGATAGACGCCCGCTCGTAGCTCACAAGTGCGCGACTGGCTGTCCACCGTTCCTGCACTCAGAGGTAAATCCGACGTCCAATCAGAAGACAAGGGAGAAACCAGCCACGCCAACGGCCCACAGAAACAAACAGCGCAACAGAAGACATATCGTCCAAACGTACATCAGCAATTAAACTATTAATTAACGAGAATGCTATTTTCCTGCCGACGGGCAGTTAGCGACAGGCACATACGACTCGCAGCTGCTCGATCCGCTTCTCGCGCTCGATAAACCGCTTGTCCAGTTCTAGCGCGTGAAAAAAGCTACCGAAAAATAAAATGAAGTGCCAATAGTAGTCGAACCCACGACCGATTGGATGAAGCCCACTGCGCGCAACCAACTGGTACATATATTTGTTCTATTTTCCTACCAGTTTGACAGGATTTTATACCTTATTTAAAAGAAAAACAACATTGCCTTTGACCTAGAGACAAAACCATCTAGTCCGGGTTTTGTAAGGACTGATGCATCATGAACAAGCTACTCCCACACGGATGGAGAAATATCACAAAATTGAAGGCACGGATGATGGAGCGGAGAACATGGTAATTGGTGAAGAGGGACTCATCCTGGAGACGAAGAACAGCTATCAGATCTGTCCATGTGACATATGACACTTTTCAATGAGCACATAACCCATGGGTTTAACCAAACCCATTTTGTTCAGACATAAGTAATTAAGATGACATAAAAGTAACTACATCCATCTTATATTTTCAGACGGAGGTAGTATTTAGGAGATCATCTCTTCACAGTTCTTGCTACAACCTGTTCATTCTCATCGGACATAACACGTCCTAACACCAAATATGCTTACAAGTGGGGTGGCCCTGCAAATGCAAAGAGAGGGTTCATAAATTTACAGGTATCAATAATAGATGAATAAGACTGACTGCTAGTACATAATAACTGATTAAGAATGAGAAAAAAATCAGTCATGTAAGTACCCAGTTTCTGGTTCTGATGCTGAAAATATTGCACAAAGAAGTACTAACACTGACACACACACACACACACATGTGTGTGTGTGTGTTTTTTTGACGAGGAATGTTCATGATGTGGTTATAACCTGCCATGTTATCATTACTGCAAATTAACCATCGTCATGTTGGAACTACTCCCTCCATCACAGTTTATAGGGCGTCTAGCCCAGATCGCTGGAACCAAGGGATGCAGCCATTGGCTCCATTTTATCCATAGCGTAGTTAATTGTATGCGTCTAATTAGCTGAGAAGTTAATGATTCGGTAAACCCCACCTCCAATAAAGGAGCAGCCTCCTTGCATGCATTGGTGGAGACCAATTCCACACCATGTTCACACCCCGGGTTTCCACCCCACGTTCACACCATGCATGCAGCTAGTACTAGTACTCCTAATTACTCATGCATGATGTACTACTAGGCAGTAAATGAAACGCGCCTTAATCCTTCTCAATTCTGAAAATGCATAAAATCTTAAAGGTGCCTTATAAACTGTGACGGAGGGAGTATAACATTAGATGCTACTAATAAGTTAGCCATAAGCCCCATAAGCGTAGAGTGCACAATGTTTGAATGCAGGAGCAGGACCACACATACACGTAAAGGTATGCCTGAATAGGATTCAAGAAATAGCTAATACAGAAGGTGTGTAATTAAAATTATATCAGCATTCCGCTTTTAACATTTCACAAAGACGAATAAAGCTCGTGCCTCCAGAAAGTTTTATACTAAGGAAAGGGCAATTCCCAAACATGGATTAACTACATTCATTGCCGTACTTAGAGCATCTCCAACAGGCGCGGCAAAAGGCGCACCCACGCGGTAAATTTTGGTTTTAGCGCGCGTCGGCTGGTTCGGCGCGCTCCAGCTGTAGCGGGAACTTACCGCGCGCAGGAAGCGTTTGCGCGCGCGGAAGAAAGCGGCACGCGGCGCGATAGATTTGGCGTGCCGCTTCGCGCACGCCTATAAAATCCCGCGCTCGCCACGCGCCTTCCCCTCGCAACCTCGCTGCTTCGCAACCTCGGCGCTTCGCCACCTCGCCGCTTTCCGCGCCACCACCACGCTACCATGCCGCCGCGCCGCTGGGGTTCTTCGGGCTACCGCGGCTTCCGCGAGCGCCCCAACGGCTGGTACTCGGCCGAGATCCGGTCCGGCGACGTCCGGCTCGGCCTCGGGTCGTTCCAGAGCGCGCACGAGGCGGCCCGCGCGTACGACGCGGCGGCGTGGCGCTTGGATAGGCCCCGGTCACAGATGAACTTTTGGGACGTCTTCACGCGCGAGCAGGCGCAGCGCGTCGCCCCTCCGCCGCGTCTCATTACCGACATGGATCGTGCCGACCACGCTCGGCGGCAGCGCCGCCTCCTCATCGCCGAGGAGGACGAGCGAGCCATGACGGAGGACGTCGCCGACGAGCATGCCTACTGGGCGGAGATGACGGCAAGGCGCCGCTCGAAGTGGGCGGACCGGCATCAGCGGAAGGCATTGGCGAATGCGTAGTCCGATATCGTTGCGGCGGGTGGGAGGTCCATCTTCACGTCAGACGATGAACGTTGGTTGGACATGGGACTCGATATCTCGGACGACACCGACGAGGATGATGATGGTGATGATGGTAGCGACTTGGAGTAGTTTCTACCTATGTATGCCGTAGTAGTTTCTATGTAATTGCACCGTAGTTTTATCTATCTATGCTTTCGAACTATCTATCTAGTTTGCACCGATGTAAAATACCTTTGTATCGTTTTTTATTATCTATGCAATCTATCGTTTTATCTATGTAAATTTATCATTTTTTTTATTATATATGCTTCTGAAAATGTTGTAAAAAATGAGCGCGCGCTGCATTTTTTGCGTGCTGCTGGAGCGGCGCATGCTGCATTTTAGCGCGGCTGCTGGAGCCAGCGCTGCGCGCCGCGTCAAACCAGGCGATGGGCGTGCGGCAAAGCTGTTTTTTATGCGCGGCGCGTTCGGCGCATGTTGGAGATGCTCTTAGACAACTTAGCGACTTTATCAAAGAGAACAGCAATACTAAATCATTTTTCATTCATTAGCTAGAAAACGGAATATGGTATATTTTCCTGACCGTGAAATCTATTGCCGCTGAGGCCACAAACTAGGAGAGTCCCTATTTGAAAAATGAAAAAAAAGTCCTAGCTTACCTACGTAGGTACGTAGTTTTCGTGTGAGTTCTCTCGTCTTGTGGCGGCGAGGAAACCCAGGGCCACTACGGCAACTGCTCCGAGAGCGACCAACACCCACATCAAAGCACCGTGAGAGCGTGTCACTTGGGTGAGCAGAAAGGCTCTAACTTGTATGACACTCCTGCCGATTGAAAACGTGATGGAGAACATTGCAATGGCTTCAACTAGGGACGAGATGAAGATGATGTTGCCATCCGGTAATTCTTGGGCTAATGGCTTGATGGTAGCTTGGATCCAGATGGATCGGCGAAACATGAGGTTGGGTAGAGTGAAAGTTAAAGAAACACATAAACTTGCCATGGGGGTGTGTTGTGCGGTGCAGTTCAATGGTGGCTTGATTGACACAAAGTAAACTGTCGTGTAGAGATAGAGAAGCAGCATATATGGTGGGTCTATATATATATGAAAATTAAAATTAACAAACTGGATGCTTAATTATTATGTGTGTCTTTGGAGGTCTTGGGAACTCCGGGCATTGAGGAGACACAATCGAGGACGAGGACTCAACATGCGACAAGCAGTCACTTTATGGTTAGTAAGCTGGTTAATTAATTTTGGCATCTCCCAGGCATGAATTGAATTGTTTTTATTGTCGTCACGTACGCTACCATGAAACAGCAACAAGGAGAAAACATCAGCATCAATGAAAAAACATTTGAAAAAACAACCATCCATCTCAGTTACGGCCTGGAGCTGCTGGCAACACCGGTTTTATCGCCAACTAACAAGGTCAATTGAGTAAATGTATTTTTTGCTGGGATCAAGTAAATGGTTGATAACCCGCAAAAGAAGTAAATGGTTGATAGATTGTTTTCTTTTTCAAACGTACAAAACAGCATACGTATATCTACATGTATTGTACATGAAGGACAATAAAGATTCACAAAAACAAATGAAAAGAAAACATTGAAGAACAACAGGGTTCTAAATTGATCAAAGATCTAGAGTAAAGTCTTTGTTAGACATTGATCATATATTGCGACTTTATGTACACATTATTGAGTTTGCCTATGTGTTGCCGTGTTGTGAGCATCTGCGTCGGGATTCTTATAGTTAAAACCCAACCTTCTAATGGTTAATCTCTGAATTCGGTATCCTTTACCTTGGGCCTCGAATCAATCTCAGCTTCTCGTAAAAAAATTGGGACCCATTTTGATAATATTGGTGAATGATGTAGCCAAAGGAATCTGTTCTTGCTTCCCCGGAAAGACAAATAAATTGAATCCGTTGTTGCTAATTTATCTGCATGTTGGTCTTTTTGGTCCGTTTGTTCTCGTGGACACCTAAACTTCATAACCCGCAAAAAAAAACCACCTAAATATTTCATGTGAGGAAGATGTACATACAGACAGTAAGTAAGTGAGAGTAATCTACAGCTTGGTCACTTGTTAGCTAGTCGCACTGCCACATCGGCCACTCCAGCCGCCCGAGCGCGTCCCTCCCGGGGAACCCGTTCTTTTGCCCCGCGGGCGGCTCCTGCAGAGCTCGGAGACGGTAGCAATTGCATTGGGCTCCACACCGAAAGTGATACACTTACGGACGTTTATTACGGAGAGAATTCTACAGGCGTACGTGGTCTTTCCTAATTCACCATTCCCCCGTGAATTTGTGGTGTGGGGCCCTCCTTCCCCCAACTAATTGATAGCAGCGCAGTCCGTGAGCCTCAGTCCGTAGTAAATTGCCCGTAACTGTAGCATTGTTGGGCTCCACACACTCGTATCAGAGTGGGGGGACGAACCTGCAGGCCCCGTAGAATTAAGTTGGACCCATGCATGCATGGCCATGGCCGGCGACACAGTATTTCAATCGTACGGAGTGCGTACGTAGTCCTTACCATGCCGTTTCTGTGCAGCAACCAGTTGAGCATGCCGGCCGGATACCTACCTCTGAATACCGATCCAGCTTTAGCTAGATCGCCATAGAGCGTAGGCAAGGGCAGCTCGTCCGCGACGGACGTAGACCAAGCGAAGTGCACGGCCGGGCGTAGACCTGGCGAAGCGGACTGCATCCAGATACCCCGGTAGAAACCGGGGCCACTCAGCTGCCGCATGCATGTGCATGTGTATGGTGCTGCTCTGCCGAGCAAGTCCGACGCATGTTGCAAGGCGCGCAAGAAATTAAATACGAAGCAAGGAGCTGGGCAGAGCAGAGCATAAATAAGGGAAGAAGACGATGAAATGCAGGTGCTTAGTTTACTCCGTCGACGGGGCATCGAAACATCCGGCGCATACGTTGTGCATGTCGATACAAATTTTGTTGCGTCTGCTAGCTCTGCTAGTGTTTGATCGATGACCGATCGTTCGTTGAGACCAAGAAGTGGCGAAAGAAAAAAACAAAGGACTTCCTACGTGTCTGAATGTCATTAATTTATTTTTCTCTCATCATCGTTGATTGAACTGCAACAGAGCAGCTAGCTAGCTTGGATCAGAACACGCAGAGATGCAGTGGTGATTTATGTCAGACAATAAATTATCGATCGAGCGCCATGCATATACATGCATGTTCAGTCGCACGTTCTACGTCTGTCTAGACATGTCCCATCCGTCTGCATCGCTGTTTAATAATCAAACTCGTGATTTACGAGTAGCAGGGTGAGTTTTGGTCAACCAAAATACATCTCATCTTCTGAACAAGAGGAAACATTACATGGTCCACCATGGCCTCCGAGGCTTTGTGACCCTCTGTAGCACATCCATTTTACTTATTTTCTTGCATTTTACAACTAATTTCTACGTGAATCTTGAACAATCCTCCTGTGTCGGAGCATTTCAATCTTTCCCTTTAAAAGGTTATTCTTATTAACTCTCTCTAGAACATGCACTGATGCACACAACCTTGATTAGACTGGCCACAGTGGGAGTAACATCACTAGTAACATCACACTTTTTAAGATAATTTTGCTTATGTGACACATATTTAATGATAAAAGAAGTGATGGTGGTAACTTAGCTAGTTACTGTAACATCACATATACCAAGACAATATGAGTCTATAGGCTAATAAATGAATCATAACATGACAACACACATATGTTACTACCCATTGTGGAGATAGTAACAAAGTCTAGTAAAATGTGATGTTACTAGTCTAAGTTACTCCTCACTGTGACTAGTCTTACTTACTATATGTGGCTAGTTATTACAGTGTTTCGTGAATGAAATTAACAAGAAGGCCGTAGCCAACTACCGAATCGCCCAAAAGGAGTGCTAAGAGGCAAGAATTAAGAATTGCACCACGATGCTTCCAAGTGTTCACACCCGGTCATCATATACATCACCTGATTAATTTGGAGGTATTGTGCTCAATACCATCAGGTCGATCGAAAAAATCACACACACACACACAGAGCGATACAAGAAAAGACCTGGACCAAAGAAACTGAAAAAATAGCAAGGGTGGACAAGGTAATATGTACTCCCTCCGTTCCGAATTACTTGTCGCATGTATGGATGTATTTAGATGTATTTTAGTTCTAGATACATCCATTTCTGTGACGAGTAATTTGAAATGAATGGAGTACATATTTACGCACGTGTATACTATTAAGGGTATATAGGTAGAACAGAGACCAAGTAGTATTCACTTATTAGCGAACATTACATGAGTATGCTCGCATGCATGCAGCTGCCACACTAGACGAAGAGCAAAACCGCAGCGGCGAATGCCACGGCGACGCAGACGATTAGCAGCTCCAGGGCAGCGACGGCATGGAGGGCAGGCGGCTCGATGGCCGCAGCCCTCCTGTGGATGGCGTGCATGGCCACGAAGAACGTGATAAGCATGGGCATGAGGGACAAAGAGGCGGCCGCGAGGCTGTCCGGCGGCGTGGGCGACGATGATCCAGCAAGTGAATCAAGGAGAGCAGAGCAGGCGAGCGAGAGGAGTTCTATCGCACGCTGAAGCTCCTGATCGTCCATACCCTGTGTGCAAATTGTATTGCTGAGTTTGAAGAGGTATATCTGAGCATGTAAGCGAGTATATATATAGCAAGGGGATGGGAGCATGAGACGTCGGTACAGTAAAAAGCTAACGCCGGAGAGACGTGATTCAGGACCATGGTTCAGCTGAACCTATGATCTATGCCGTACGATTTAACAATCTACTACATGTGGATATGTAACATGTATGCCAACTGCATTTTTTAATCAACCATGCATGGATCCTCATGAATAGATATGTATGTCAACTGCATTTTTTAATCAATCATGCATGGATCCTCATGAATAGTGTCTAGAAATCAATGGTGTCGAGCGTAGGTTCGGCTAAACCATGGTTTCGTAAAACATTTTTGGCTAACGCCGTCTATTCCGACGTATTTTGTCCAGGAAAATGAAGAAGGTAATTATTTACCTCACATATTTCCTTAGACATCAGTCATATTTTAAATCTTTGCGTCAACTCCATGCAAGCTAAACAAACATCTTGCCAATGTTGCACAATGTCAAAGGTTACAAACTTTAGATTCTTCTATAATTTTAGGTGCTTTAGATTATTATTTTAGAAAAGTTAGAAAGCAAATTCACATTTTGGATTTATATTTGTGTTTATTTTTATCTATATTTCAGAATTTGAAACTCATTATCTATATTATTTTATTGTGTTTGGACTATGTGTGCATTAGATATGTAGATGCTGGGTATGAACTCGTCATGATGTGATGTTATGCTCTCTTTAGAACGTATATACTCTACAATTTAAGCATTTGATCATGTTTATTTAATTATTTATTACTTTTTTATACTACTAAATTTGAATTTGAGTTTGAATTTATTTTGCTTGGACAATGCGCACCTAACATATGCAGATGTCGAGCGTGAACTTAGTTCTAATTGTATCACTACGATGATGTTGAGTTAACAAAATCTCGCTTCCAAAATATTTACTCTACAATTTAAACTTTATTTGCAAACTGAGTGTAGCTCAGATAGTTAGATTCCTTGTGGTGGAACCAGCCCACCATGGTTCAAGTCCCAAACTTTGCACTTGCCATTAGTGCTCGCATTTTTTCAAATTTATTTCATGATTTTTGGCGATATTCATTCAATGGAAGGAGATGTTCCTGTCAAGTACAAGGCGTCGTTGCTGATTTTGTCAATCTTAAGATATTGTATATTGTGTTGGTTCAGTATCTCGGAGATGCTCATAGGGATAGCGTGTGTGCGCATACGTTTGTAGAGGTGAATGTATGTACTTGTATGTGAACATTTTATGTAAAAATACTCAATCTTATCTTTGGGCTGGGCTCACGTTCTTAGAATATACGTAAGTCTTTGAGTTCTCTTCCGTCATTTGTTCATTTTCGACGAATGTAATTTTTTTTCAAAGAGAAATCTTTAAGCTATTTGCATGATTAATCTACATCTTGTCTTATCTTTTTTTTTACGCAAACATATTGTCTTATCTGGCTTCTGGCGTTGGCTTAATTTTCACCGAGGTGTCCTCGGCGAGGCCTATTAAACAAAAGCTCCTCGCCGAGACGCCGAAGCTTCCAGCTGTCGTGCCCTAGCAGCCTGTATAATTTTCATACGAAGTACTATTACAAAAACAGCTTAAGATTGACAGGTACAAGAATGTTTCGCTCGTTTCGTCCGCATATGTCGTTTTCTTGTCTCGGCTGCTAGACTGTAATTTTCTCAGCTGAACTAATAATAAGATTTTTGCTGGGAAAATTTGATAATTAATTAAGCACCAGTGTGTACACAAAATATAATATTCTCAGTTTCATCGGGATGATCAATGTACATATACTGTTGCTCCAATGATGTGCAGAAGGGGGATGGAATAGTACAAATACTACCAGAAGCTAACTACACTAGGAAATGAGACCTCCGTCCATTGTCTTGTCGGCACTCGGCACCCGGAGAAGCCAAAGTCGTTGATATGCCCGGAACATAAGATTGTTCGTCGTGGATACGTCGTAGAAACGAGGTGAAGCGATCGAACGCGCCGTCCGTCTGTCGTGCCCTAGCAGCCTGCATAATTTTCATACGAAGTACTATTATAAAAAAAGCTTAATTACTGCCAAGTCACACCTTCAGTCTTGGGATCAAAGTTAAGTAGCCGGTTAATTAATTTCGGCCTCTCCCAGGCACAGACGCAGAGTGTTGTACTAGCACGCTATATCCTACATGAGCAATGCTACACCTACGAAGAGATACGTTCACTTTTACGTAATTAGCCACTAGGCAATGTGTGACTGAAAGTAGGGGGGGAAGAGGGGCCACCCCCATTGAAAATAGAGGGAGGAGGGGGGGGGATCAATAATGCTAAATATACAAAAAAATTACACGCAATTACACGTTGATTAGGATTTTCTCCATCTATCAACCAATCATAAACTTGCCCCGTCCCCTGATTTTTAGGGGGGTGGGCCGCCTCCCCACCTATTGACCAATCAAATTAACCCTCTTTGTAAAACCTTGTAATTTTTATACGTGTAGCATTACTCGGGGGAATGGGTGAAGGAAAGTTACGTAAGACTGCACGTAACTGTTCGTAGGTGTAGAATTATTCATCCTAAACCTACGAAGACTTACGCCCCATTCCGCAGTTCTTGTGGAACTCCTCGAGCGCGGAAGACAGCGCCTGGGATGCCACCTCGCCGACGCCACCAGGAATTCAAGCACTCGTGTGTTAGATGCTACCAAGATGATGTAAATCAAGGGCCAGACACCGGCGGCAATGACGATAAGCTGCTCCTGGGCGATTCACACGAAGCTGCGGGAGCTAGGGAAGCCTTTATAGGGAAGCTATAGGCAAGCCTGCCTCGCGCCGTATAGGCATGCAGCCAATAAGAACCCTTCGGCCTCCGGCGAGGGAGTGCCGGCTCGCCGGGGCAGATGGCCGCGCCCATGATCGTTGCCTAGGTACTAGTAGGCCTGCTTGTGCCCCACATCGCCCAGAAAGCACCGGTCCAATTGGATTAGGAGACAATAGAACATGTACCTCACCTAGACAAATCTCGGGTAGGAGGCTTTATGGACGTAGTTATTACGGATGGGATTTCACGTCCCGCTGACCACTTCCCCCTCCGGCAATGCTACATCTACGTAGGGTGTTACGAAACGTTTACGTAATTAGCCAGTTGGCAGAATATGATTGAAATTTGGGGAGAGGCAGGGCCCACCTCACTGAAAATCAGGGGGTAGAGAATTAGTTAAGGGAAGTTACGTATGTTAGGAATAATCTTGAGTTCCATCAGTGTTAGCAAAGTGCACGTGTTGTGGTTAACTTGGATGTGTGCCAAGGCGTGGTGACAGCTTGGTGCAAGTCTGAGTTGTAGTAATATTACATGTGTATACGGTTGTGTCGTGTCATGCTAGATTTAGTAGTTTAGTCTAGCGGTAGAGTCCGGTTAGGAGCTGGTGTTGTGTCCGGCTAGGTTAGCTAGGTTAGGCGTCTGGGCGTGTATACATGTACAGCCCTGGTTGTGAGATTGTAACACCGTGGAAAACAGAAAATCAATAAAGAGAAGAAAGGCACGACACGTGCCTTTGGCAAAAGTTTCTGCGTGCGCATGTTCATCGTGATTTGATGTGCCTACTGGCCGAGTTTCAACAACGTAGCCCCTTAAGTAACCCTTGGTAGGTCTAGGATTATTGCTTCCCCCTACCCCAAGATTTCACTGTGGAACTCCATGCCATCACGTAAGTTCCATCCGAAGGAAATTTTACGCGTTACTCTAACAATATATTTGAGAAACATTCTACACTTGTTCGTTCTTACCCGAATGAGCTTTTGCTCGAAGGAAGAAAAAAAAATAGGCTGGACCATGCTACTCAACCTGGATTATTTGCATCTTGAAACGAAGAGATCGAGCTGGAAGGTTCTGCTCACCTCATTCCATCCCAGATTTAGAGCGGCAGCCCTCTGCTCCTGGAGCGGCACCAAACGCGTTAGCTCCGTGCTTTCCTCGTCTCGGAGCGGAGCTGCCCGCATGCAGGCTATTTTCTCAGAGTCGCTCTGCGCCCTCCGCATATACCCACTCCCAAGTCCCAACAGCGCCTCGACGGATGACTCTCATGGTCTACCCCTGGTTCTCAGTCCTCACAGTGGCCGACGACCGAACCCTAGTTGCCGCCGGCAGACCGGTGAACATCTCTGCCACCCGCTGCCAGTAAAACGGCGGCCATATGTGCCTCCCGGCAAGCAAAAAAATACAGGTGAGGAGTTGGCGTTGACTACCGAACGTTTTGCCGTCTTCTAAAATATGCTAGTGGAGTTGGGAGTTGAGGTCCCCCTTTTCTAAAAAAGTTGGGAGTTGAGTATTTAGAGGAGTGTGAGGCTGCCTACAGGTTCTTCATATCTAGCAACCGGGAGTGTAGGATTTGAACCCATTAAGTCTGGGCACATGCACTCAACAAGGAGGAGGGAGAGGGAAAAGGGCATGGTTTATAGTTAGGCGGGGGGGTTATATACAGCTGCGTGGCGGCTGGAGATGCGGCGAACTGTAATGTCAGTCGTCGCACGTGCTGAGCGGTATCAGTCCCTATCCGGGCTAGATTATACCAAAAAAAAGTTTTCACCCCACTGTATGTGTATAGATAAAGCAACAACCATCATATAATGTTTATACTTCTCTTCCACACTCAACGTATACTGCAGATCGATCGATACGTACGTACAATGTCGTACACGAGTTTTCTTCAAGTGGCGTCGATTACAAGAGCATTAGATGCCCATTAACGAAAGTTTGTTCTTTCTGTGCAGCAGCGTACAGCTTGCGAAGAAGACAAAGTATCAAACTATGCAGAACGTTAATTACTAACCTTGTCGATCCGACAGCTTAGGGCTCGTATGACAAGGTAAGCATGAGTCATGTTAATTACATGTCGCTGTCGACGGCACAACTTAGGGCTTGTACACGTACATTATCTTGGATCTCTCGCTCCAGGCCGTCAAGAACAAGAACAAGTGGTGTTTGCATGCATCTCTCGGTATCCCCATCGATCGAACACGGTTGGTGACGATCTACGTCCTACTCGATTGATTGTGACACCCGGCCGGTACGGCGGTCAACCATGTACGCCGGCCGCCCGGCATAGAGACGCACAGATTAAAACCTTTCTGGAACGCGCATATGTACGTAGATAGCTAGGTCGATCGCATGCAGATGGACGCATATCACGGCCGCCATAGGTGCTGCTGCTTCGACGACGTTGTCACCAAGACGTGAATATATAATTAAAGTTTAAGCGACAATCCATCCTTCCAACCTGTATGTACGCTACGTACAGTACGTTTCTTATGTTTCTGGTATATAACGTAATAAAGCTTGAATATCTTAGCTACTTCCAACCAATTTTTTTTACCGAATAGAAAACAATTACCAAGGGTTGGTGGGTGGGTGGGAGGGGGGAGGGGATTTGTGTTACTGTGGTTAGCCCGACAAGTATTCTGCATTTTCCACACAGTTCTTTTAAATGGATCTTGAATTAATAAATTTAGCTCGGCATGCAATCAGGCTCCTCCCGCTCCCGCTCTCCTAGGGTTCCCCCGCCGCCGCTAGCCATCTCTGTCGTTCCCCCTCCGCTTCCTCCCCCCTTCATACCCTGTAGCACTCCCGTCACCCACCGAGGCGGCGGAGCACCTCCCACAGCCGCCTCCTCTCGTCCCGCTCTCCTCGTCCCTCCCCTTCGCCGCCGCCGGCAGAGGCCACCGGCGTAGCTCGGGTGGCGCCGGCGGCGGCGGACATCCCTTTCCCGCTCGCTAGGAGGTGGAGTCGGGGCTCGGCGGCGGGACCGCGGGCCTCGAGCGCCCTTGACGCGGCGGCGTGGCCGTTGGCTGCGGGGCGGCGTGGAGTGCTGCTGGCCGGCGTCGACCGCTCGGCCCAGATCTGGGCCCTTTCAGGCCCATCTGGGTTGGGGCGGGCCGGCGGTTCGGGGCACGGTGGGCGGCTCCCTGTTGGTGGCGGCGTGACGGCGATGGCTGCAGGTGGTGATGGCTCCGGCGGCCGGCATGCTCCAGCGTGGCAACAATGATTGTCCGGATCCGTTGGGGTCCGGCCGGGCCTGTGGAGGCCTGGTACGTCCCTGTCGCTAC
The DNA here is from genome assembly GCF_018294505.1 of Triticum aestivum. Classification (NCBI taxonomy): domain Eukaryota; kingdom Viridiplantae; phylum Streptophyta; class Magnoliopsida; order Poales; family Poaceae; genus Triticum; species Triticum aestivum. The sequence continues at coordinate 562,295,282 of NC_057806.1, forward strand.
GTCCGGTCGGCTCCGAGGCACGGTGGAGGATGTTCCCTCCTGTCGGATGCGTTGCTATTGCTCCCAAGCCCAGTGTCCCCTCGTCCTCCCTCCAGGCCTCGTGTTGGTGGCCTCAGTGAGACGGTGAAGTTGGTGTGGTATCCGTGGTGGCACAGGTTGGTGGGCGGCATGTTGGGTGGTGCACTCTCGATTGTCTATAATGATGTTGGTTTCAGGGCGGGAGAAATCCTTGGCGGCTCGTCCGCCACCGGCGTGGCTACGCCCATGGGTGTTGCCGGACCTTCTTGAGGGGCGTCGGTGATACCCCTTCCCATCTACCATCCATGTACCGGGGAATCCCTAGGACTTGTCTGGGCAGCGGCGGCGTCGGCGTCGCTTTCCTTCCTGAAGGTGTTGTTTGGTATGCGAGGCTTCGGAGTGCTAGGTGTGTGGTGGTACTTCTCCGGAGGGTGCGGCGGATATCGGCCATCTTCGCTTAGTTGAGCTGCCGGTGTCGGCATTTGTTTCTGTTTCTTTCTCTCGTTTTTTTTCCTTTTGGGCTTGTTTCTGCTGCGGCCCCAGCGAGCTGGTTGTATCGGTTGGTTGTTGCTTTATAATATAAAGTGGGGGAAAACCCTTTTTCACAAATAGATATTAATCACCTTTAGAACTAAAACCTGGAGCTACCTTAATGGCACGATCGATGGATCCACTCGATATCCGCCACACAAAATTTTACATTATTGCGACCTTATGCACCTAAAAAAACTAACAAAAACTGGGGGCTTCGAGATGGGTTGTCTTAAAGTTTTTCTACTAAACCATCACTTATTATGCTTTAAAATCTCTGATTTCACAAGTGTTTAACAATACAGTTAGCATTTAAATTTAGGTTTTTTTTGCTCAGTAAATATTTATACTATGTTTGTGTCTATCCGCATGGGGATACTGCTGATAACCAAATTAGCGCCCGGTAACCAATTAATCCTGCTCGCAACACCCCCACGATATAATTTTAAAGATTTTCAAAATTGAAACTCCAGTGCTGGCAAGCTTTGGAAACGGTTCGATGTAACTATGAATTATTTTTTTGCTAATCATGATTAATGTGCCATTAATCTACCAAATTGTCATGTATATTATGAACATGATAAATTTGAAAAGATTTATCTGATGGCACATAAGCAATGTAATCGCTAAAAAATCATTTTTATTTTCCAATTAGAATTTTTATGTGTTTCCTGTAATACAAATATTTATGAGAACTTTGAGCTATATGTTACAATTTTATGATGTTTTCTGCTTACACGCTTACCACTAATATATCTTTAGATATGAGTTGTATGAAAATCGGGTTTACAAATTCAAATGTTTATATCAAACTTTTTTATATGATCATAAATGATCTTCCCATTAAGTTATATTTTTTAAACTTGTACAACTTTTGATGTATTTTAAATAATTTTTAGCTATGAATAGTAATTTTATAATGTAAACACTCTTTTCATTAAAGGACATATTTGTTAATTATATCATTCTATTTTTTCGTTACAAATAAATATTGTAGTGTTAAACTAAAATGTACTTATGACATAATTTATATTTTTTGTGCAGAATTTTATTAAATCACTCATTACAATGGATTTCACTATATATCTATACAACCCATGTTACGACATTACTCTACAATAAGTTTACACCCCTAAATTTAATATCGATTTATTCAGATTTAACTCAAAGTGTATTTAAATATCTACAAAAGTTGGTGCACTGTATAAATCTAACAACTAACTTCACAGAGGTATGTAGAGTCCACGACTGTCATGTTAGATGCAACTTAAATAATAATTCCAGATAGTATGAAGAGTCAACCAATAGTTTGTCCTTGAACTCCCTCTTTGGCTCTCGGGTCGTTGGCTGCTTGCATCTGTGTCAAGCATGTGAATTATTACATTCCAAATTTGAATAAAAATATCACTTGTTTTCCCTTGATTATGAAACTAATGTAACTTGCCAAAACCATGTATTCATTCTATACCACACGTAGTTAAAATGACATTTGAATTACACACATATTTACATTTTTTAAGGCTATAAAAGAAGGGTTCGGAATATGTATTATCACATCTGAATTTGTGTTTCTAAAATATTTCCAAAAGTCATGCAAATATGTTGGACCATTTCCAACAATATGTCGAGACCATGAACCGATTTTTTGTTCCAATATTATATCAAATTCAAATATGCTTATATCAGTGGGGCGGCCCTGGAAATGTAAAGATAGGGTTCATAAATTTACTGGCATCAATGAATAGGTGAATAGGCTAGATTGCTAGTATATAGGGGGTGTTTGGTTGTAACAGGGACTAAAAAAAGACCCTCTAGTAGAGTCTTTTTCTAGTCCATTAAGAAAAAGTCCCTCCTGTTTGGTTACATAGGGACTAAAAGGGACTTTTTCTAGTCTAGTCCAGGTAACCAAACAGGGCCATAATAACTGGTAAAGAGATAAGAGTGTTACTGAATTATGCCCATAAGTTCATGTCTTCATTCAATTGTAAAACACTCATAGTAAATTTGCATCACCACTAAAACTTACCTGTCAATTTACTGAATTATTAACATTTTTCGTATAGTTAGAATTTTGAACAAGGAATTTGAACCCGAAACTGAAACATGGTAAAATACAAGTACTATGGATAGTTTTGAAACACTTCCACTAAATCAATTATAATTTATTGACCGAAAAGGTATGATTTCAAATAAAAACTAATACACGGTTTGAGATAAACTTGTTGTTTTAGTTTCAAATACAAAATTTTGTTTCAAAATTCAAACTCCACAGAAAACTTTGTATATAGTCGAATAAATAAGGAATATTTTGGTGACCAAGCTTATTAAATTTCCGCTAATATTGACCCACAATTTAATAGTAATTGATTTTTTTTGTTTTTTCTTAGTCGCTAAACACCCTGCAGGTGTAATAGAGTATGTAGAAAAACCACGTTTATTCATATACCTATGAAGGAAAGATGCACTCATTAGTAAAACCTGAAAAAAAAAGATGGTTGGAGCAAGAATGCAGTAGGTAAGCTTGATGTGTTTGCAATATCACAAATCCATGATGCAAGCACATTTCTACAAGAAAATCATAACTCATGAACTGATTACTAACTAGTAAGTGACACGTGCTTTGCACGTGTAGCTTTATGAATGTACACCAACATCACCAAGTGAACTTCGTAACTCAACATAAGTAAAATACTCCCTCTGTCGTATATTAGTTGTCGCTCGAACGGATGTATCTAGCGTTGAAATACATCTAGATACATCCATTTCAAAAACAACTAATACATGACGAAGGGAATAAATAGTTACTCGCTCCAATAGTAACTAAGTGACGGGACTTCTATGCCATGTCTTACTTACATTGAATAGAGGTTGTGTCAATTAATTCGTATTGGATGGAGTATATTCTTTCTAAGACTGGATAGAGGGCTTCCTGAGGTTAGCCTTTAACATAGCAAACCATCAAAAAAAATAGCAACGATCGATGTAGGAACACGCAAGGTTTTTTTTAGTTTCCTAAAGTTCATAGTTTGACACACTTTTCTTCAAACAAAAAACACACAAAGGAAAAAATATGTGCTCTTTGTGTTTGGTACGTGTTCATATATCCTCTACATCAAAACTAAAACTTTGTCTTTCTTATCAGATTTTACAGAACGACATAAAAATATATACTCTAATGAGTAACAAGATATTTACGAATTACAACATAGAAGTTTCAGATTCAATTAGGCTAAACTTTTCGCAAAACAGATTTCCCTAGACAACTAACGTTCCCTGATTTTCAGAGAAATTTCCTTCAAAACAATTTGCTATTGCACCATCGTAGACATCCTCATTTCTTGTCATTCTTGTAGAACAAGCCATCTACAAGGACTTGTGTGTTGCAAACCTGCCCAGTAATTACATTGGAAAAATATTATACCACAAGGATGCACTTGGACAAAAAAATGCAAGGGGGACAGAGATAATTCTATGCTGGCAGGTAACACCTTAAGTTGCTTACACACGCACAAGATTGCATGTTTCTAGTGTCATGGAACCATGCGTGGATGAAAATGTGCAATTTTTATGCTTGTAAACATAAAGAAACTTACAGTACTAGAACTAACAATGACTAATACACCATTACCTGTACGTAAATTACATCAAGACATCTTTGTAGACAATATTGTTGGTGCTTTTTCCTGATGGATCAATTTCCTTATTTGGCTTTGCAAGTATTCTTGTTGTTTGTCTTGACATCCCTCTTGATAAAGCAACATAGAGTTGACCATGAGAGAACACCGGCTCTGGAAGATAGATGTCAACATTTGGAATAGTTTGACCTTGAGCTTTGTTGATTGTCATTGCAAAGTTGAGATGAATTGGAAATTGCTTTCTTTTAAACTCGAAGGGGAGAACATCATCTTATGAAGGGTATATTGGAATTTGTGGAAGCAATACTCTTTTTCCAGCATGTTGCCTGCCAATTATTTCTGCATCAATAGCATTCTCTTGAAATGCTCGGATAGTAAGTCTTGTTCCATTGCACAATCCGTTAAAAGGATCTAGATTCCGAAGTAAAATCACAGGACAATTAATTGTCAGTCGAAGGACATGTGGAGGTAGGACATTAAGTGTGACTGAGTTTAGAAATTCAGGTGGGTTGTAGTTATGTGGATCATCCACTGCTGAATCAACACTATAGTAGATTTGTTCTTTGCCAGGAAACCTATCAATAAGCTTCTAATTTAGTTCAGCAACATATTCATTCTTGGTGGAGAGAATGGCGCGAGTACAAATATAAGACGGTGATATTCCATTCTGGCCAACTGAAGGAAATATATCACAAATTAACTTACTGACAAATTGTTTTGGATCTATTTATGGTATAACAATTTCATCTGGTGGGCGCACATAGTCTTGGCCAATTGATTCTTCTGTACCATCACCAATTCTTAACAGAAAAATCTGAGAACCATGGATCAGATTGTGCTCTCATATTATGCCATTGTTTTATCTTTTTTATACACCGCCAAAGATACGATTTCCTTAGTGTAGCATCTGTAATTTGTGCTCTTGTGCCTCGCTGCACTACAGGGAGAACTTGTTTGAAATTTCCTCCTAACACTATGACCTTTCCTCCAAATGGAGGTAGAACACCAGTAATATCTTGCAACGATCTATCAAGTACCTCCAGAGCGTGACGTTTTGTCATGGCTACTTCGTCCCAAATTATCAAGGACGCTCTCTAAAGCAACTCTGCGGTCCGACTCTGTTTACTGAAGCTGCACAAATTGTCATCATGAAAAATTACTGGTTTTTAAATCTCGAATGTGGTGTCCTACCACCCGGCATGATGGACGCTGCAAGTCCATATGTTGCAGTTGCAATTTCTATTAGCTCCATGGAATGCACTTTAGTGAGTAAAGCTTTATAGAGATTTGTCTTTCCTGTACCTCCTGGACCATCAATAAAGAATACCTTACTCTTCTTCTGTAGCACATGATGCATTATCCCATCAAAGGAAAGTCTTTGCTCACAATTTAGTGTTGCATAAAGGTTCAGATGCTCTGGATGAATATTAATAGACATCCCTTCTATTACTTCTCTACAATTAGAGCTAGCCAACTCAATAACATCTAGCTTTTCTGGAAGATTAAACCAACTGATGTCCTTCCTCATTGAACATAGGATATCGCTAATATATCTAAGTACCATATGCTCTGTAGATTCTCTATCAGTTGCACCGCCCTGTTGATTATAATCAGCCATGGCTTCAAAATGCTTCTCCCATAATTCACGGACATTTTTTACCTCACAAAAAACCAATATTGTTGCAAAAGGCCTTCTTAAGGCAGAAGACATTGCAAATGTCGCAGCCTCGCTCATCCAATCAGAAATACTACAACCAGCCTCAATGAGACCCCTTCTTTTGCGGCCTCTCTGAAAGTGGAAAAAACAAAAGGCATCAATAGTTTGTAAATCCTCAAAAGATGTAGTCTCTCTCACATGATTTAGTAGTATCCTCTGAAGGAAATATGCCGTAGAGGCAATAATAAAGTTGTTATTTATATTTCCTTATATCATGATAAATGTTTATTATTCATGCTAGAATTGTATTAACCGGAAACTTAGTACATGTGTGAATACATAGACAAACAGAGTATCACTAGTTTGCCTCTACTTGACTAGCTCGTTGAATCAATGATGGTTATGTTTCATAACCATAGACATGAGTTGTCATTTGATTAACGAGATCACATCATTAGAGAATGATGTGATTGACTTGACCCATCCGTTAGCTTAACACGATGATCGTTTAGTTTATTGATATTGCTTTCTTCATGACTTATACATGTTCCTATGACTATGAGATTATGCAACTTCTGAGTACCAGAGGAACACTTTGTGTGCTACCAAACGTCACAACGTAACTGGGTGATTATAAAGGTGCTCTACAGGTGTCTCCGATGGTGCTTGTTGAGTTGGCATAGATCGAGATTAGGATTTGTCACTTCGATTGTCGGAGAGGTATCTCTGGGCCCTCTCGGTAATGCACATCACTATAAGCCTTGCAAGAAATGCAACTAATGAATTAGTTGCGGGATGGTGTATTACGGAACGAGTAAAGAGACTTGCCGGTAACGAGATTGAACTAGGTATTGAGATACCGACGATCGAATCTCGGGCAAGTAACATACCGATGACAAATGGAACAACGTATGTTGTTATGCGGTTTGACCGATAAAGATATTCATAGAATATGTAGGAGCCAATATGAGTATCCAGGTTCCGCTATTGGTTATTGACCAGAGACGAGTCTCGGTCATGTCTAGATAGTTCTCGAACCCACAGGGTCCGCACGTTTAAAGTTTGGTACGATCGGTAATATGAGTTTATGTGTTTTGATGTACCGAAGGTAGTTAGGAGTCCCGGATATGATTACGGACATGACGAGGAGTCTTGAAATGGTCGAGACATAAAGATCGATATATTGGATGACTATGTTTGGACTTCGGAAGGGTTCCGGGGAAGTTCTGACAAATACTGGAGTACCTTGGGGTTACCGGAACCCCCCGGGGAGTGTAATGGGCCTATTGGGCCTTAGTGGAGAAGAGGAGGGGCGACCAGGGCAGGCCGCGCGCCCCCTTTCCCTCTAGTCCGAATTGGACAAGGAGGGGGGCGGCGCCCCCCTTTCCTTTCCCCTCTCTCCTCCTTCCCTCTCTCCTACTCCTACTCTTGGAAGGGGGAGAGTCCTACTCCCGGAGGGAGTAGGACTCCCCTAGGGCGTGCCATAAAGCGGGCCAACCATCCCCCTCCACCACTCCTTATATACGGGGGAGGGGGGCACCCCATGGACACACAAGTTGATCATTGATTCCTTAGCCGTGTGCGGTGCCCCCCCTCCACCATAATCCACCTTGGTCATATCATCGTAGTGCTTAGGCGAAGCCCTGCGACGGTAGCATCATTATCACCGTCATCACGACGTCGCGCTGACAAAGCTCTCCCTCGATACTCAGCTGGATCGAGAGTTCTTGGGACGTCACCGAGCCGAACGTGTGCAGATCGCGGAGGTGCCGTACTTTCGGTACTAGGATCGGTCGATCGTGAAGACGTACGACTACATCAACCGCGTTGTCATAACGCTTCCGCTTACGGTCTGCAAGGGTACATAGACAACACTCTCCCCTCTCGTTGCTATGCATCACCATGATCTTGCGTGTGCGTAGGAAATTTTTGAAATTACTGTGTTCCCCAACAGTGGCATCCGAGCCAGGTCTATGCGTAGATGTTATATGCACGAGTAGAACACAAAGGAGTTGTGGGCGTGGGTATATATGCTTGCAGTCACTAGTTGATTCTTGATTCAGCGGCATTGTTGGATGAAGCGGCTCAGACCGACATTACTCGTATGCTTACGCGAGATTGATTCTACCGACGTGCTTCGCACACGGTAGTCAATTCAGTGATAAATTTGTCCTTGTGTGCGGAATGTGTAAACTCCAGACAACACCAAGAGATGTAAAGGAGAAGTAATAATTGAGTTAACGTATGTTATCCCCGAAATATATACTTCACATCTCGAACTTGACTGGTGTACAATCGACATAATTCATCAAGGACCGGTGGAGTTACTAGTTTAACTTTTCCACCCATGCAACAGAACGTTGGTTTCTCATACTGGAACATTTTTCCATTGCAATACCTAGAGTCAGGAACTGGATCTAGAAGATGATAATCAGTGGGTAAATTTATATGGATCCGCCTGAATGCAACTTTGGGCATTATTCTTTTCTAAATACGACTGAAATTTAAAACCTACATTTTTATTAGGCTAGATTTGAAATAGAAATCATATTTAAAAGTACTATTGTCGATTAAATATAGTAATATACGAATTTCTCCGTCAGGGTCATCATCATATCCAAGCATTTCTCCTGTTTCCCCAATGTTATATGTTGATTGTCCAACCATCATATACGTCACGCAATGTTTTGTATGGACCAATGTAATAAATAAATGCTAGTTGGTACTGTGATTACCTTGAATGGCCGGAAAAGAATCCTTTGGCAGGTACTGCCTCCGTTCCGGAAAAGAATCCTTGAATGGCCACGAAGGACGTTCGCGGGTAACAATGGTCCCGGCGATGAAGAATAGCTTGTCTAGAGTACGTAGCAGCGCCGTGATGACTCCCGTCCTGTGAACGGCGTGCACGGCCACGAAGAACACGTTATGAGCATGGGCAGCACCGCAGCAGGCCCCCCGGCGACGTGGGGTGTTCGGTGAGGTACTTGGTAAGCGCGATGGCCGCCATGGGCAGCTAGCATAATAATTGTGCACGCAACCACTGCTCTGCACAAATCCGACGTAGCAGCAACCAGCGCTACGAGCTGCCTGGCAACAAGACGATAGCTTGGGAATATAACAGAGCCAGGGGAAGAACAAGGAGTGCGTGCTACATTTGGAACTGAGGAAAATAAACCAATGAAACTTAATTACTTGGTCGTTTTGTGGTCGTGCAGAACAAGGCCAAGAGGCACATCGTAATGTACGTATCCAAGATCTCAGATGTTGACCGGGCGATAAGATCGAAGAGCCACGTTTGTCAAGCGCTAGCTCATACCCCTCTTTATCATTGTTACTCACTCCCAAAACAGTGTGACTTGACATTTAAAAAAAAAACAGTGTTGACTTGATAATTACGCACCACTAAATTTTAAGGACATGTTAATTAATTAACAACTTATTATAACTTTGTCAGGTTAATTAGCTGAAGCGCATGCAACATATCAGCTTAACTAACTGGATCACCCATCTGGACCCCCCCCCCCCCCCTCCCCTCCCCAAACAAAAACCATACTCCCTCAGTCACAAAATAAGTGTCTCAATCTTAGTACAACTTTAGTACAAAGTTCTATCTTAGTAAGTCAACTAGAAGGTTTATCGTAAGTCAAATTTTGTGATGTGTGGCCGGCTATATAGAACATTATTATATGAACATTTGCAGTGCCAATTATATATATCATAGACGCTATTTCAGGATAAATCTAATGGAATTGGTGATATTTTTAAGTAAACGTGGTTAAGGTTTATAAAGCCGACTTAAGACAAAACTAATATAATATGCACTATATTTTGGTAAAAAGGGGGTTTCTAGCCAACTGACAAATAATTAAGTCGGATATACATTTCTTGACGCAGATGTTCCATTACATCACTCGTATATGTGTCCACTTTCATGATTGAATAATATATTGCAATAATCAAACCAAACAAAAAAAATATTGTCGAACAATAGGAATAGATACCTCAACAGATTATTATTACAACATCACAAAGAATTTTCATCACAACGGTGTCCAAAGTGTCCTTGGATTCATCAGGCTTCTATGAAGATGCCCAACCATGATTGCAACAAGCTGCCGAACCAGAAGACCACCTGTCCAACATGATAAAGAACGTTTTTGTCAACCTCCTAATTTGGTTGCTTTTACTAGGGTCTGCTCGAACATACATATATATCATTGAAAAAAATATTCCTGAACTATATATGGAACGCGTAGTGTCATTTCACAATCCTAACCAAGGTAGTTAACAAGATAATGATGTCTACCGATCTCCATTGTACCAATCTTGAGTAGAAAATTAACAAAGGTGAAACTAGACACTCATTTAAGGATTTACGTCCGTCAACTAAGAAATACTCCGTCCGTTCCAACGTGTCTAGATACATCTGTGTCTATATAAATCCAAGTCAACTAATTTGAAACGGAGGGAGTAGTTATTTCTTCGTCAATATTGAATTAGATCGGATCAATTAACAGTGTACAGATTGAATAGTTGACAAGATACACATGCATATATAAGCTAGCAAAATCCTGCCGGAAACAGGAGGCTGGACAAAACACATGCATAAGCTAGCTCACGGTGTAGTACACGTAATTATTGGCAACATACGTTACATGAAGAGCCAGATGATGGTTGCGATGGTGGTGGCGATGACGAGGAGCTACTCCATGGTAGCCGTGCCACCGGGGGGAGGTGGCAGCGCCTCCCTGTCGATGGCCGCCACCCTCATGTGGACCGTGTGCACGGCCACCACTAGTAGAAAAAGAGCCTTCAGTCCCGGTTCATAAGGGCATGTACAATGGTGCTATCTTAGGAGTGCCACGTAAGATAAATGATGAGGTGGAGGAGAGAGAACTATAAGAAAAGGCTTGTCTTCTCTTATTTAAGATAAGACAATAGATGATCCCTTAGCACAATTTGTCTCACCATGTTTTAAGGAATTGCTAGTTATTGAAGATAAGGCTAAGATATAATCCATTGTAGACATACTCTTTTAAATTCGGATGTAACTTTTCGAGTAGATGATTTTTTCATATAAAAAACTTTTTCAGCCGAGTTAGTATGCAAAAGTTATGCCCATTTTTACAAATTTCAGAGAGATTTTGCAAATAAAGTCAAAATTCACATTTACAAATTTTCCCAACAACTAGACCACATATCACATGGGAAACTTATTTTCTTTTATTTTTTTGACATTTCCATCATTTTCTTTTATTTTTTAAAAAACTGAAAAGGCGATCCACCCGGGGGAGGGGAGGGTAGAGTTTGAAAATGGGACCTTTAGTACCGGTTCATGGCACGAACCGGGACTGAAGTCTCAACCCCATTAGTCCCGGTTCGTGCCTCAAACCGGGATGGGACCTTTAGTCCCGATTTGAGGCACGAACCGAGACCAATGATTGTGGGCCAGGAGCGAGGCCCATTGGTCCCGGTTCATCTCATCAACCGGGACCAAAAGGTCCAGATGAACCGGGACCAATGACCCACGTGGCTCGGCCGGCCCCCTGGGCTCAAGAACCGGGACCAATGGCCCCATTGGTCCCTGTTCTGGACTGAACCAGGACTAATGGGCTGACCCGGCCTGAACTAAAGCCCTGTTTTCTACTAGTGACGAAGAGCGTCAGTAGCATGAGCGTGAGAGCTCTGCCAGGCGGCGTGTTCCCCGCCGGCCGTTCGGCGACGGAGTTGATAAGCGCGGAGGAAGCCATGGATAAGAGCTGAAGAGCTATCATACGATCGAGTTCCTCCGCCATTCTCTCAGCCGTTGTCTGCTGGCCGGCGCTGGGATGTGTAGTCGTGTCGGCCAGACCGTCCGTGATTATATGTAGCGACAGCACACAGCTGAACGATCGGGTACCACAAGATGCCAAGTCAACGTCGTCTGACTCCGGCCGGCACATCCACAAGTGCATGCTACTGGACAGAGACTGGTAAGGGCAGAAGGTTCGGCAGGTCCGTCTCCGTACGGGATGCAATTGGATCGGGGGTTCCTCGGCCATATCAACGTGGCCTGCTACGATGCCACCACGCGTTGTGTAGGCAAGGAGGCATTGGGTGTCACTGTCTAAGAATTTTCTTTTGTCAAGTTTCTTTTTTGCGAGTAGCGTGTCACTGTCTAAGATAATCAGATTTACTCGTCGATTGTTCGATCACTTCAATGCATCAAGGTTTTGGGTAGTAGGAATTTTTTAGGGTTTTGCTGGAAAAACAAGCAAGAAAGCGAAAGACTTGTTGGTTGTCTTGTGAGAAGATGACGATGTATAAACATACAGGCGACCTGGTTTTCAGGGACATGGAGTTTTCCATTCGCACTTTTGGAATTCCGATGTCAAAATCAATATACTTTCCAGATTGGAGAATTTCTATCTGCGTCACCATCTTACGTATGGCGAGGAGTATTTGACAAAAAACTACCACATTAGGGGTTGCCGTCCCACAGAACTACCACATTCAAAAAGGTGACTGATAACTACCAAAAAATTTTAATTTTGTGACTAAAAACTGCCACTTTTGAAAAATGGTCAGTTTAGACGATTTGAGCATGTTTATGACATGCGGGACCCATCTGTCAAGGCTGACGTGGCGGCAAAGTCAACTTCGTTCATTTTGACCGTTGAGCTGACCGTTATGACAGGGACCCGATTGCTTTTACGAAAAAACTGAAAAGGACTTGATTGCTTTTTTATAAAACTTGCAAGGATCTGATTGCTTTTTTAAAAGTTATAGGAACCTGGTTGTTTTTATTTTTTTAAAGGGACCGACGTATGGGCCCCACCTGTCATAACGGTCAGCTTAACGATCAAAATAAACGGAGTTGACTTTGCCGCCACACCAGCCCTGACAGGTGGGTCTCGCATGTCATAAACGTGCTTAAATCGTCTAAACTGACCATTTTTCAAAAATAATAGTTTTTAGTCACAAAATTAGAAATTTTTGATAGTTATCAGTCACTTTTTTGAATATGGTAGTTCTGTGGGACGGTAACCCCTACTGTGGTAGTTTTTTTGTCAAATACTCGTATGGCGAGCAATGGGGGTGAGAACGGGATACTGAAATGTGTTGCGTCTGGGCTTAATAGGCCGCATTTGCAATGGTGCTACATCCCGTGTTAGGTCCCTAATTGCACTATGAGGGGAAAAACCTTATTTGCTGAGTGTCATGCTGTTTGACGAGTGCATTTTGTTGGGCACTTGGTAAACAAGGCCATTGTCGAGTGCCACGGACAAAATAGTCCGCAAATATGTGTTTTGTGGAGTGTTACACTCGGCCAAGAGAAAACTCTCGCCAAAGCGGGCTTTGGCAAACAGATAAAAAGTAACAAAATAACATTTGTTCATTTGGATTTTTAATGGCAAATTTTTAAATTTTGAGTTTATTTTTTGAAAATACCGATGCATATTTTGACAATCCCTCCGTTGAATTATCTTATTATATTAGAGAGATGATCCCATATTTATTTCATATTTTTTTGATAACTGTTAAACCGTTAAAAGTTTAGCGACCCTTAACTAGTTCTGTGGCAAGCTATGGTAGACACAGTTTTACCTATATAGGAAAATGGTTGTATACTCCTGAGAGTACATACTCCCGCTCCTCATATACCACATAGATGAATCTTTTATACCTCTTTATTATTTTTAATATCCTTCATTATTAACTACTAGATACCTTAAAATGTTTTTCATGAAAAAAATTATGTGACTCTACATATTTTAAAGATTTACATATATACTAATTTGTTCGTATGTGAAAAAGGTATATTGCAAAAAGTATGAGAAAATTGATGTTTTTTCCACAAAACTCGTATTAGGGTATCTTAGAATATTTAATGAAGTATATTAAGAAAGATAATAAGGTATAATTGAAGATGAGATATATAGGGTAACGCTATTCTAAGCGTGAATGTAGAATAGCTTATTCTACACCCCCTAGTAACGCTATGTACAAAAAATAGTAAAACGGTGTACAAAATGTACTAATTTGGAAAAAAAATATCAACTATGATTGTAATTTTACTACATTTTTCATACTCTCATTTTTAAACCGCACGCACACACGTCCTAGCGGGTAACAGACGCCTGCCCGTTTAGTCTTTGTTTAATTATATTTAACCTAATTAAACAATTCGATACGGACTCAATTATCTCCCTGACTCAAACAACTCCCGTGACAATAGGTATCTTCGTTACCCATTAATACCTAGCTAGCCAGGCCGGCTCGGCCGACGTCGGCGCTCACCGGCGGAATCAATCATTGGTGATCTCCGGTGGATTTAATCCACAAGATACATCAGCGTGCAGCTCATCTTATGGCCATCGAAGCACATCCTACTGAGAGGTGAGCTGATCGTTAATTAATTGATCTATCGGGCGGCAATGAGCTGATCATTTCCTTCACATGCATCTAGCACCTCAACCGGCTGATGGATCAGAGAGCACGACACAACCGGACTTGAGGTTGATTGGAATCTGGGGTCAACGATCTGTTCTTGAACTTTTTGTGCATGCCCGGCTAGATCTGCAACATATTTCTATCCATTGATCATAATCCTCTTGCTTTGCTTCCAGATCTGAAATAAGAATATACGGTCCCTTTGAGGAGATGGGTCTCATCGTTTGCTGATGTTAATTCTGTGAACGGAAGAATATTTGTGTGGTCTATGGTTGTCACTGGAGGCATGCGGCTTAGGGCGTCTAGAACGGAAGAATCAATTCAGTGGCTTCTGGTGGTCAGTTGAGGGTGGCAACATCATGCGTGGTGTGCCTGTCGATCTCCAACGTATTCTCACGGTCATATGGCCAGCGGCACCCAGCTAGCCGTAAACTGATTACTGGTATACTTCTTAATTACTTCTGCTAGTGGATAAATGATCAAATGTACCCAGCTGTTGTTTCGTCTTGGGAAATTGGTATACCCAGCAAAAGGAACAGTAGCTCCGGTTGCTAATTTACTGTGTAGAAACTACTAATTTTATTAAAGCTAGAGGATCCTACCTGTTTAGTTGTCGAAGAGTACACTACCTTGCTCCCTTTATGTTAGTATCAGTTTACTCAACTTGCTGCTTTAATTTTCTATTTGTAAAAGGGCATATGCACTTCCCTCTTCAACGAGTGCTTCATTTTGCTTTGCAGAAGCCTTATGTGCTTGATGCTATATAAAAAGAATTTAATACCCCCAATGTTTCATCTGGTTTCTTGCTCTTTTACCTATACTATTGTTTGCTCAGTGCCATACAAAGTGTACACGTTTATCTTCATTCTGAATACTCCTTAGTTTGTAGTTATTTATATTTCTAAGTGAAGTATATTAATAACAATAGTATATGTTCCTTTACCCAAAAAAGAGTCACAATATGTGGTATATACCCCATTAAAAAAGTATATACTAATTAAAAAAGTATATGCTTCCAGACCAAAATAGTAGTAGTATATACTACAATTTAAAAATGTACATACTCAGCTACAAAAAAAATTATATAGTCCATACCAAAAAAAGTAGTATATATTTGTGGTGCAGAAATAGTACATACTTGTATTTAGAAAAAGCTCTATAAACTACAATGCAGATAGCAGTATATACACTGATGTGAAAAAAAGGAGTTCTTCCATAAGAAGTGGTATATACTCACATAAAAAAGTATATGCTTCCAGACCAAAAAAAGGAGTATATAGTATAATATAAAAAACAAGTATATACTTATACTCACATAAAAAAAGTAGTAATGCTCCTTACCAAAAAAAATTAGTATATATTGGCCATGCACAAATAGTACATATACTTTCCACACAACAAAAAAAACATACTACACATACTTTGCATGTAGAAAAACCTCTATATACTACAATTCAAATAGCAGTATATATACCCTACAAAAACAGAGTACGATCTTTCATAAGACGTGGTATATACTCACGTGCAAAAAATAGTATATATTGGCCATGCATATATTTTTTATATAAAAGTGCTGAACTACTAGGCTCATGGTAGACTTGAACGAGCGCAACCTTATCCATTTAGAAGGATCCCTCGAATATCTCTGTTTGTTCACGCATGCATGCAATTGAAAATCATTTATTCAGCCGGTGCAATAATCAGTAAATAGATCTAACAGCCGATCTAACAACCGCTAGCCTGTTTAGTCTATAGGAGTACATACACTTGGGAGTATAAAACATATATATTCGTCACCCTGGGTGAGGCATAGTTATTCTTCACCCCCTCTATTTTACCATCAATGCACCGTAAATTTACATTCCGTAAGTTTTGTCTTATTTCCGACGCAAAAAGGGACCGTAAGAAAATATATAATCGCGCGCCGTAAAAAATATTTTATGTTATGTAAAATTACAAACATAAAAACATAGTCTAAAATATACGTAAACTGCAAATTTTCTTGTCTTATGACCTATATTTTTATTTTCTTATGTCAAATTTTACGTAGTGAATCAATAGGAATGTAACTATTTGAATTCGAAATGTAATTTAATTATGAAATGATCGTAAGATTATCTTGGGTGAAGAATAACTTATTCTGCACCCTGGTTGATGAATAGTAACATGGAGCCCTTTATTTTGAGTAGGGCATTTTGGAGACCGAGCTCCATGGAGCCCTTTATTTTGAACAATTCAAAATTCATAAATTTTAGTTTCAAAAAATTCTGAAAAAAATACACATGTATGCAAGGATGTGAAGTGTATGTGTGAAAATTTTCAGGATGAAATACCTTGAATTGCGAGCTGTACAAAAAATCCAAAATCATGGACTTTATAGATGAACAGTACATATGCTAAAAGGCCTCCGATTTGTCTTTTTTGTGCAGCTCATATTTTGATGTATTTCGACCTGAAAATTTGCACACATGTACATTATGTATCTAAGTATATGTGTATTTATTTTCAGGATTTTTGAGAAAGAAAAATTTGGATTTTAAAGTTTTCAAATAAAGGGCTCCATGGAGCTCGGTCTTCTTTTGGCATTTTCGTACTGTTCATCTCTATTTTGACGTCAAAATCAATGCACCGTATATAGTGGCAAGCTATGGTAGACTCTTTATTTTGACGTCAATGCACCGTATTTTTAGATTCCATAAATTTTGTCTTATTTCATACGTAAAAAAGAAAGTAAGAAAATATATATTCGCCATAAAAAATATTTTATGTTACATAAAATTACAAACGTAAAACATAGTGTAAAACATACATAAAATACGATATTTATGGTCTTATAACGTATTTTTTTGTTTTCTTATACCAAATTTTACGTAGTGTATCAATATAAATATAAATGTAACTATTTGTATTCCAAACGTAATTTATTTATGAAGCGGTCGTAAGATTACCTCGGGTGAAGAATAACCTATTCTACACCCTGGGTGATGAGTAGTATCACTCTATATATATAGGATTTCATTAATTTTATACCTCATTTTTCATATACATGTAGTTCAAAATTCAATATTGTTAGGTAATAGCTAAAAATGCAATTCATGTCTTAAAATTGGTAAACGGTTCCAAAAATACGCCAAAATTTGGCATCAGTCACACAATGCAGTATTTTCCATGTGGGAAATGAGGTATGTTTTTGATAAATATTTGTTCCTCTATTTAAGTCATTTAGTTCATTTCTAGGCATTTAGTCAATGTAATTCAAATTTGAACTGTAGGTGTGTGAAAAATCCTACTTGTATTCTTTAGTATAATTTTATGCCTTATCCAAGAAAGTAAGAGGAATTCCAAACATCAGGGTGCCAAGACTCAACCCCAACATGGAAGTTATTGTTTTTTTAGTTCCAAAAATGCAAAAAAATTCTAAATGATATGAAACGTGGCGTGCTGCCATTATATGATCTAAATAGACCGTGGTAAAAAAATTGTGAAGGTTTCGCAAAAATTGTCTCACACACTGCTTAGAAACCGAACCATCTCCGAGAAACAATCTAGGTTTGAGAAGGAACAAATCAGGTTTGAAGGCAAAGTGCTAGTTGATCCATCCTTTGATGATTGAAATGTTTGTATGCTCAACATACACCGTTACATGTTTTATGCTCAACATACAACATTACATGTTTTATGTCAGAATTTAGCACTTTTTGGGGTTCGTTTGCTATATTTTAGTCATTCAATACATCTCTCATTTAGTGAACATAATTCAAATCTGAATCAAAAAGTTGGCAAATTTGGGTTAAAATCCTACTTGTGTTCTTGCGTATATGTTTACTCCTTATGCAAGAAAATAAGAGTATATTCAAACATTAGGGTGCCAAGACACTCTACCCCGAAGATGAAGGTTATTTGGTTTTTAATTCTAAAATATGCAAATGAAGTCTAAAAAGCATAAACCTGGCATGGTGTCCTTATATAACCATAGTAGACCATGGTAAAATTTGATAGTCTCGTAAAAGTTGTGAAGTACACTTTTTAGAAATTAGACCATTTTCGAGGAAAAATCTAGGTTTTAGGAGGAAACGGGTCAGGCTTGAAGGCAAACTGTTGGTTTTTCACAATTTGACCTTGAAATTGTTTTATACACTCAACATACACCATTACCTGTTCCATGTCAAAATTTAACATTTCTGGGAGGGTTGTGTGATATATTTAGTTCATTTAATTCATTTATAGATTTTTAATGGATATAATTCAAATTTGAACTATACATGAGTGAAAAGGTGGCAAAATTGGGTTTAAAAATCCTTCTTGTTGTTTTGATTGTATAGCTAGGTCTTATCCAAGAAAATAAGAATAATTACAAACATTACTGTGCCAAGACTCGGCCCTGAACATGGAGCTCAATGACTTTTTAATTCCAAAAAGTTCAAATGAATTGTGAAAAACATGAATCCTATCATGTTGTTATTATATTAAGTAATTAGGCTGTGATAAAATTTGAGAAGATTTCGCAAGAGATGTGACATACACTATACAAACGAACCATCTGCGAGGAAGAAATGAGGTTTCGAGAAGGAACGAATCAACTTAGAAGGCAAAATGACCATTGCTACGTTAGTTGACCTAGAAATATTTTTACACTAAACATACAATATTACGTGCTTGATGTCAAACTTTGACATTATTCAAGGTTTATTTTCTATCTTTAAGTCATTTAGTGCATTACTAGGCATATACTATATGTAATTTAAATTTGAACTACAATGGCATGAAAATTTTGACATACTTAGGATAAAAAGTACTATTTTTGTTATTGAGTCTATGTTTAGGACTTATCCAAGAAAAATAGGAATTAGAAACATTAGGGTGCTAGGGACTTGACCTAGAACATGGAGCTCAATGGTTTTTTTAATCCCAAAGAATGCAAACGGTTCGAAAATTATGAACCTTGGCATGATGACATTATATAATCTAAATAGGTTTTTGTCAAATGTGAGAAGGTTTTTTCAAAGAAGTGACTTACACATTGCTTATAAAACGAACCATCTCCGACGAAGAATCATGGTTTCGAGAGAGTCTGTTTTGAAGGTGAAGTGTTCTTTGCTTCATCATTTGTCCTTGACATTTTCTATGCATTGAAAATATACCATCAAATGTGTTGGGGATCGTAGCAGAAATTCAAAATTTTTCTACGTGTCACCAAGATCAATCTATGGAGAGACTAGCAACGAGAGAGAGGAGTGCATCTTCATACCCTTGAAGATTGCAATGCGGAAGCGTTACAAGAACGCGGTTGGTGGAGTCGTACACGCAGCGATTCAGATCGTGGTCAATTCCGATCTAAGCACCGAACAACGGCGCCTTCGCGTTCAACACACGTACAACCCGGTGACGTCTCCCACGCCTTGATCCAGCAAGGAGAGAGGGAGAGGTTGGGGAAGACTCCGTCCAGCAGCAGCACAATGGCATGGTGATGGTGGAGGAGCGTGGTACTCCAGCAGGGCTTTGCCAAGCACTACGAGAGACGAGGAGGGAGAGGGGTAGGGCTGCACCAAGAGAGAGATCAAATCACATCTTTTGGGCAGCCCCATACCTCAAGTATATATAGGGGAGGGGAGGGGCTGCGCCCCCTCTAGGGTTCCCTCCCCAAGGGGGGGCGGCAGCCCTAGATCCCATCTAGGGTGGCGGCTAGAGGGGAGAGGGAGAGAGGGGGGCGCCCTAGGGTGGGCCTTAAGGCCCATCTAGACCTAGGGTTTGCCCCCTCCCACTCTCCATGCGCCTTGGGCCTTGGTGGGGAGGCGCACCAGCCTACCTGGGACTGGTCCCCTCCCACACTTGGCCCACACAGCCTTCTGGGGCTGGTGGCCCCACCTGGTGGATCCCCGGGACCCTCCTGGTGGTCCCGGTACGTTATCGATAGCACCCAAAACTTTTCCGGTGATTGGGTCTTGTCCATCACATGATTCTCCTAATGATGTGATCCCATCATCAACGACATCCAATGTCCATGGTCAGGAAACCGTAACCATCTATTGATCAACGAGCTAGTCAACTAGAGGCTTACTAGGGACACGGTGTTGTCTATGTATCCACACATGTATCTGAGTTTCCTATCAATACAATTCTAGCATGGATAATAAAAGATTATCATGAACAAGGAAATATAATAATAACTAATTTATTATTGCCTCTAGGGCATATTTCCAACAGTCTCCCACTTGCACTAGAGTCAATAATCTAGTTCACATCACTATGTGATTGTAGAGAATCCAACACCCATGGGGTGTGTTCATATCTTGCTTGTGAGAGAGGTTTATCAGTCAATGGGTATGAACCTTTCAGATCCATGTGTGCTTTACAAATCTCTATGTCATCTTGTATATGTAGCTACCACGTGCTACTTGGGGCTATGCCAAATAACTGCTCTACTATACGAATCCGATTTACATCTCAGAGTCATCCGTATTAGTGTCAAAGTTTGCATCGACGTAACCTTTTACGACGAACTCTTTTACCACCTCCATAATCGAGAAAATTCCTTAGTCCACTAGTTACTAAGGATAACCTTGACCGTTGTCCTGTGATCCATTCCTAGATCACACTTGTACCCCTTGACTGACTCATGGCTTGGCACACTTCAGGTGCGGTACACAATATAGCATACTTTAGAGCCTACGTCTAAAGCATAGGGGACGACCTTCGTCCTTTCTCTCTATTCTGCCGTGGTCAGGTCTTGAGTTTTACTCAATACTCATACCTTATAACACAGCCAAGAACTCCTTCTTTGCCGATCTATTTTTGAACTCCTTCAAAATTTTGTCATGGTATGTGTTCGTTTGAAAGTACTATTAAGCGATTTTGATCTATCCTTATAGATCTTGATGCTCAATGTTCAAGTAGCTTAATCCAGGTTTTCTATTAAAAACACTTTTCAAAATAACCCTGTATGCTTTCCAGAAATTCTACATCATTTCTGATCAACAATATGTTAACAACATATACTCATCAAAAATTCTGTAGTGCTCCCACTCACTTCTTTGGAAATAAAAGTTTCTCATAAACTTTGTATAAACCCAAAATCTTTGATCATCTCATCAAAGCGTACATTCCAATTCCGAGATGCTTACTCCAGTCCTTAGAAGGATTGTTGGAGCTTTGCATACTTGTTAGCATCTTTCAGGATTGACAAAACCTTCTGGTTGTATCACATACAACCTTTCATCAAGAAAAAAACGTTGAGGAAACAGTGTTTTGACATCCTATCTACAAGATTTCATAAATAATGCAGTAACTGCTAATATAATTCCAACAGACTCTTAGTATCGCTACGAGTGAGAAAGTCTCATCATAGTTAACTCCTTGAACTTGTCGGAAAACATCTTAACGACAAGTCGAGCTTTCTTAATGGTGACACTTATCATCATTGTCCGTCTTCCTTTTAAAATTCATCTGCACCCAACAACCTTACGACGATCAAGTAGTTCTTTTCAAAGTCTATACTTTGTTTTATACATGGATCCTCTCTCGGATTTTATGGCCTCGAGCCATTCGTTGGAATCCGGGCCCACCATCGCTTCTTCATAGCTCGTAGGTTCATTGTTGTCTAGCAACATGACTTCCAAGACAGGATTACGTACCACTCCGATGTAGTACACATCCTTGTCGACCTATGAGGTTTGGTAGTGACTTGATCCAAAGTTTCATGATCACTATCATAAGCTTCCACTTCAATTGGTGTAGGTGCCATAGGAACAACTTTCTGTGCCCTGCTACACACTAGTTGAAGTGACGGTTCAATAACCTCATCAAGTCTCCACCATCCTCCCACTCAATTCTTTCGAGAGAAACTTTTCCTTGAGAAAGGACCCGTTTCTAGAAACAATCAATTTTGCTTTCGGATCCGAAATAGGAGGTATACCCAACTGTTTTGGGTATTCTATGAAGATGTATTCATCCGCTTTGGATTCGAGCTTATCAGCCTGAAACCTTTTCACATAAGCATCGCAGCCCCAAACTTTTAAGAAACGACAGCTCAGGTTTCTCTAAACCATAGTTCATACGGTGTCGTCTCAACGGAATTGTGTGGTGCCCTATTTAAAGTGAATGCAGTTGTCTTTAATGCCTAACCCATAAACGATAGTGGTAATTCGATAAGAGACATCATGGTATGCACCATATCCAATAGGGTGCAGTTATGATGTTCGGACACACCATCACACTATGGTGTTCCAGGCGGTATTAGTTGTGAAACAATTTCCACAATGTCTTAATTGTGTGCCAAACTCGTAACTCAGATATTCATCTCAATGATCATATCATAGACATTTTATCATCTTGTCACGACGATCTTCAACTTCACTCTGAAATTACTTGAACCTTTCAATAATTCAGACTTGTGTTTCATCAAGTAAATATACTCAGCATCTACTCAAATCATCTGTGAAGTAAGAACATAACGATATCCACTGCGTGCCTCAGCACTCATTGGACTGCACACATCAAAATGTATTACTTCCAACAAGTTGCTTTCTTGTTCCATCTTACTGAAAACGAGGTCTTTCAGTCATCTTGCCCATGTGGTATGATTTGCATGTCTCAAGTGATTCAAAATCAAGTGGGTCCAAACGATCCATCTGTATGGAGTTTCTTCATGCATATCTACCAATAGACATGGTTCGCATGTCTCAATCTTTTCAAAAACGAGTGAGTCCAAAGATCCATCAACGTGGAGCTTCTTCATGCGTTTTACACCAACATGACTCAAATGGCAGTGCCACAAGTACGTGGTACTATCATTACTATCTTATATCTTTTGGCATGAATCATGTATATCACTACGATCGAGATTCAATAAACCATTCATTTTAGGTGCAAGACCATTGAAGGTATTATTCAAATAAATATAGTAACCATTATTCTCCTTAAATGAATAACCGTGTGGCGATAAACATAATCCAATCATGTATATGCTCCACGCAAACACCAAATAACAATTATTTCGATTTAACACCAATCCCGATGGTAGAGGGAGCGTGCGATGTTTGATCACATCAACCTTGGAAACACTTCCAACATATCGTCATCTCACCTTTAGCTAGTCTCCGTAGCCTTTTATTTCGAGTTACTAACACTTAGCAACCGAACCGGTATTTATTACCCTGGTGCTACTAGGAGTACTAGTAAAGTACACAATAATATGATGTATATTCAAAATACTTCTGTCGACCTTGCCAGCCTTCTCATCTACCAAGTATCTAGGGTAGTTCTGCTTTAGTGACCGTTCCCCTCATTATAGAAGCACTTAGTCTCAGGTTTGGTTCAACCTTGGGTTTCTTCACTAGAGCAGCAACTGATTTGCCGTCTCATGAAGTGTCCCTTCTTTCCCTTGCCCTTCTTGAAACTAGTGGTTTTACTAACCATCAACAATTGATGCTCCTACTTGATTTCTACTTTCACGGTGTCAAACATCGCGGATTGCTCAAGGATCATCATGTCTATCCCTGATATGTTATAGTTCATCACTAAGCTCTGATAGCTTGGTTGCAGTGACTACGGAGAACTATCACTATCTCATCTGGAAGATTAACTCCCACTTGATTCAAGCAATTGTAGTACTTAGACAACCTGAGCACATGCTCAACGATTGAGCTTTTCTCCCTTAGTTTGCAGGCTTAAGAAACTTGTCAGAGGTCTCATACCTCTTGACGTGGGCACTAGTCTGAAATCCTAATTTCAGTCTTTGGAACATCTCATATGTTCTGCGACGTTTCAAAAAACGTCTTTGGTGCCACAATTCTAAACCGTTAGTATTACGCACTGAACTATCACGTAGTCATCAAAACGTGTATGTCAGATGTTTCCCAACATCTACAGACGACGCTCGAGGTTCAACGCACTGAGCGGTGCATTAAGGACATAGCCCTTCTGTGCAGCAATGAGGACAATCCTCAGTTCACGGACCCAGTTCGCATAATTGCTACTGTCAACTCTCAACTAAATTTCCTCTAGGAACATATCTAAAAC
Source organism: Triticum aestivum (assembly GCF_018294505.1). NCBI lineage: Eukaryota > Viridiplantae > Streptophyta > Magnoliopsida > Poales > Poaceae > Triticum > Triticum aestivum. Next base: position 562,319,573 of record NC_057806.1, read on the forward strand.
AGTAGAACCAAAGCGTGAGCTACGACATAATTTGCAAAGACCTTTTGACTATGTTCATGATAATTAAGTTCATCTAATCAAATTATTCAATGAACTCCCACTTAGATAGACATCCCTCTAGTCATCTAAGTGATACATGATCCGAGTCAACTAGGCCGTGTCCGATCATCACGTGAGACGGACTAGTCATCATCGGTGAACATCTTCATGTTGATCGTATCCACTATACGACTCATGTTCGACCTTTCGGTCTTCCATGTTCCGAGGCCATGTCTGTACATGCTAGGCTCGTCAAGTTAACCTAAGTGTATTGCATGTGTAAATCTGGCTTACACCCGTTATATGCGAACGTTAGAACCTATCACACCCGATCATCATGTGGTGCTTCGGAACAACGGACCTTAGCAACGGTGCACAATTAGGGGGAACACTTTCTTGAAATTTCAGCGAGGGATCATCTTATTTATGCTACCGTCGTTCTAAGCAAATAAGATGTAAACATGACAAACATCACATGCAAATCATAAAGTGACATGATATGGCCAATATCATCTTGCGCCTTTTGATCTCCATCTTCGAGGCGCGGCATGATCACCTTCGTCACCGGCATGACACCATGATCTCCATCATCATGATCTCCATCATCGTGTCTTCATGAAGTTGCCTCGCCAACTATTACTTCTACTACTATGGCTAACAGTTAGCAATAAAGTAAAGTAATTACATGGCATTTTCATTAACACGCAGGTCATAAATAAATTAAGACAACTCCTATGGCTCCTGCCGGTTGTCATACTCATCGACATGCAAGTCGTGATTCCTATTACAAGAACATGATCAATCTCATACATCACATATATCATTCATCACATCCTTTTGGCCATATCACATCACATAGCATACCCTGCAAAAACAAGTTAGACGTCCTCTAATTGTTGTTGCATGTTTTATGTGGCTGCTATGGGTTTCTAGAAAGAATGCTTCTTACCTACGCAAAACCACAAGGGTGATATGCCAATTGCTATTTACCCTTCATAAGGACCCTTTTCATCGAATCCGATCCGACTAAAGTGGGAGAGACAAACATCCACTAGCCACCTTATGCAACTAGTGCATGTCAGTCGGTGGAACCTGTCTCACGTAAGAGTACGTGTAAGGTCGGTCCGGGCAGCTTCATCCCATGATGCCGCCAAATCAAGATAAGACTAGTGATGGCAAGCAAATTGAACAAATCATCGCCCACAACTGCTTTGTGTTCTACTCATGCATAGAAACTACGCATAGACCTAGCTCATGATGCCACTGTTGGGGATCGTAGCAGAAATTCAAAATTTTCCTACGTGTCACCAAGATCAATCTATGGAGAGACTAGCAACGAGAGAGAGGAGTGCATCTTCATACCCTTGAAGATCTCAATGCGGAAGCGTTACAAGAACGTGGTTGGTGGAGTCGTACACGCAGCGATTCAGATCACGGTCGATTCCGATCTAAGCGCCAAACAACGGCGCCTCCGCGTTCAACACACGTACAGCCCGGTGACGTCTCCCACGCCTTGATCTAGCAAGGAGAGAGGGAGAGGTTGGGGAAGACTCCGTCCAGCAGCAGCACAACGACATGGTGATGATGAAGGAGTGCGGTACTCCAGCAGGGCTTCGCCAAGCACTACGAGAGACGAGGAGGGAGAGGGGTAGGGCTGCACCAAGAGAGAGATCAAATCACATCTTTTGGGCAGCCCCATACTTCAAGTATATATAGGGGAGGGGAGTGTTGGGGAATGTTGCAGAAAACAAAAAAAATTCCTACGTTTCACCAAGATCAATCTATGGAGTCAACTAGCAACGAGAGGAGAGTGCATCTACATACCCTTGTAGATCGCGAGCGGAAGCGTTTAAGAGAACGGGGATGATGGAGTCGTACTCGCCGTGATCCAAATCACCGATGACCAAGTGCCGAACGGACGGCACCTCCGCGTTCAACACACGTACGGAGTGGATGACGTCTCCTCCTTCTTGATCCAGCAAGGGGAAGGAGAGGTTGATGAAGATCCAGCAGCACGACGGCGTGGTGGTGGATGCAGCAATGATCGCAGCAGGGCTTCGCCGAGCTTCTGCGAGTGGGAGAGGTGTAGCAGGGGAGAGGGAGGCGCCAAGACTTCAGGTGCGGCTTCCCTCCCTCCCCCTTTATATAGGCCCCCTGGGGGGGCGCCAGCCCTGGAGATTGGATCTCCCAAGGAGGGGCAGCGGCCAAGGGGGGGGGGGGGAGTGCCCCCCAAGGCAAGTGGAGGCGCCCCCCACCCTAGAGTTTCCAACCCTAGGCGCAGGGGGCCCAAGGGGGGGGCGCACCAGCCCACTATGGGCTGGTTCCCCTCCCCACTTCAGCCCATGGGGCCCTCCGGGATGGATGGCCCCACCCGGTGGACGCACGGGACCCATCCGGTGGTCCCGGTACAATACCGGTGACCCCGAATCTTTCCCGATGGCCGAAACTACACTTCCTATATATAATTCTTCACCTCCGGACCATTCCGGAACTCCTCGTGACGTCCAGGATCTCATCCGGGACTCCGAACAACTTTCAGATTACTGCATACTCATATCTCTACAACCCTAGCGTCACCGAACCTTAAGTGTGTAGACCCTACGGGTTCGGGAGACACGTAGACATGACCGAGACGGCTCTCCGGCCAATAACCAACAGCGGGATCTGGATACCCATGTTGGCTCCCACATGCTCCTCGATGATCTCATCAGATGAACCACGATGTCGAGGATTCAAGCAACCCCGTATAGAATTCCCTTTGTCAATCGGTACGTTACTTGCCCGAGACTCAATCGTCGGTATCCCAATACCTTGTTCAGTCTCGTTATCGGCAAGTCACTTTACTCGTACCATAATGCATGATCCCGTGATCAACCACTTGATCACATTGAGCTCATTACGATGATGCATTACCGAGTGGGCCCAGAGATACCTCTCCGTCATACGGAGTGACAAATCCCAGTCTCGATTCGTGCCAACCCAACAGACACTTTTGGAAACACCTGTAATGTACCTTTATAGTCACCCAGTTACGTGGTGACATTTGGTACACCCAAAGCATTCCTACGGTATCTGGGAGTTGCACAATCTCATGGTCTAAGGAAATGATACTTGACACTCAGAAAAGCTACAGCAAACGAACTACACGATCTTTGAGATAAGCTTAGGATTGGGTCTTGTCCATCACATCATTCTCCTAATGATGTGATCCCATTATCAATGACATCCCCATGTCCATAGCCAGGAAACCATGACTATCTATTGATCAACGAGCTAGTCAACTAGAGGCTCACTAGGGACACATTGTGGTCTATGTATTCACACATGTATTATGATTTCCGGATAATACAATTATAGCATGAATAAAAGACAATTATCATGAACAAGGAAATATAATAATCATTTTATTATTGCCTCTAGGGCATATTTCCAACAGTCTCCCACTTGCACTAGAGTCAATTATCTAGTTACATTGTGATGAATCGAACACCCATGGAATTCTGGTGTTGATCATGTTTTTCTCTAGGGAGAGGTTTAGTCAACGGATCTGCGACATTCAGAATTCTGGTGTTGATCATGTTTTGCTCTAGGGAGAGGTTTAGTCAACGGATCTGCGACATTCAGATCCGTATGTACTTTACAAATATCTATGTCTCCATCTTGAACATTTTCATGAATGGAGTTGAAGCGACGCTTGATGTGCCTGGTCTTCTTGTGAAACCTGGGCTCCTTGGCAAGTGCAATAGCTCCAGTGTTGTCACAGAAGAGTTTGATCGGCCCCGATGCATTGGGTATGACTCCTAGGTCGGTGATGAGCTCCTTCACCCAAATTGCTTCATGCACTGCCTCCAAGGCTGCCATGTACTCCGCTTCACATGTAGATCCCGCCACGATGCTCTGCTTGCAGCTGCACCAACTTACTGCTCCACCATTTAACATATACACGTATCCGGTTTGTGACTTAGAGTCATCCAGATCTGTGTCGAAGCTGACATCGACGTAACCCTTTACAACGAGCTCTTCGTCACCTCCATAAACGAGAAACATGTCCTTAGTCCTTTTCAGGTACTTCAGGATATTCTTGACCACTGTCCAGTGTTCCTTGCCAGGATTGCTTTGGTACCTTCCTACCAAACTTACGACAAGGTTTACATCAGGTCTGGTACACAGCATGGCATACATAATAGACCCTATGGTTGAGGCATAGGGGATGACACTCATCTCTTCTATATCTTCTGCCGTGGTCGGACATTGAGCTGAGCTCAATTTCACACCTTGCAACACAGGCAAGAACCCCTTCTTAGACTGATCCATATTGAACTTCTTCAATATCTTATCAAGGTATGTGCTTTGTGAAAGACCTATGAGGCGTCTTGATCTATCTCTATAGATCTTGATACCTAATATATAAGCAGCTTCTCCAAGGTCCTTCATTGAAAAACTCTTATTCAAGTAGGCCTTAATGCTGTCCAAAAGTTCTATATCATTTCCCATCAAAAGTATGTCATCTACATATAATATGAGAAATGCTACAGAGCTCCCACTCACTTTCTTGTAAACGCAGGCTTCTCCATAAGTTTGCATAAACCCAAACGCTTTGATCATCTCATCAAAGCGAATGTTCCAACTCCGAGATGCTTGCACCAGCCCATAAATCGAGCGTTGGAGCTTGCACACCTTGTCAGCATTCTTAGGATCGACAAAACCTTCCGGCTGCATCATATATAATTCTTCCTTAAGGAAACCATTAAGGAATGCCGTTTTGACGTCCATTTGCCATATCTCATAATCACAGAATGCGGCAATTGTTAACATGATTCGGACGGACTTCAGCTTCGCTACGGGTGAGAAAGTCTCATTGTAGTCAACCCCTTGAACTTGTCGATAACCCTTAGCGACAAGCCGAGCTTTATAGATGGTCACATTACCATCCACGTTTGTCTTCTTCTTAAAGATCCATTTATTTTCTATGGCTCGCCGATCAACGGGCAAGTCAGTCAAAGTCCATACTTCGTTTTCATACATGGATCCTATCTCGGATTTCATGGCTTCGAGCCATTTGTCGGAATCTGGGCCCTCCATCGCTTCTTCATAGTTCGAAGGTTCACCGTTGTCTAACAACATGATTTCCAAGACAGGGTTACCGTACCACTCTGGTGCGGAACGTGTCCTTGTGGACCTACGAAGTTCAGTAGGAGCTTGATCCGAAGTATCTTGATCATCATCATTAACTTCCTCTCTAATCGGTGCAGGCACCACAGGAACATTTTCCTGAGCTGCGCTACTCTCTGCTTCAAGAGGCAGTACTTCATCAAGCTCTACTTTCCTCCCACTTACTTCTTTCGAGAGAAACTCCTTCTCTAGAAAGGATCCATTCTTGGAAACGAAGATCTTGCCTTCGGATCTGAGGTAGAAGGTATACCCAATGGTTTCCTTAGGGTATCCTATGAAGACGCATTTTTATGACTTGGGTTCGAGCTTTTCAGGTTGAAGTTTCTTGACATAAGCATCGCATCCCCAAACTTTTAGAAACGACAGCTTAGGTTTCTTCCCAAACCATAATTCATACGGTGTCGTCTCAAAGGATTTCGACGGAGCCCTATTTAAAGTGAATGCGGCAGTCTCTAAAGCATAGCCCCAAAATGATAGCGGTAAATCGGTAAGAGACATCATAGATCGCACCATATCTAATAGAGTGCGATTACGATGTTCGGACACACCATTACACTGAGGTGTTCCAGGCGGCGTGAGTTGTGAAACTATTCCACATTTTCTTAAGTGTGTTCCAAATTCGTGACTCAAGTATTCTCCCCCACGATCTGATCGCAACAACTTGATTTTCCTGTCACGTTGATTCTCAACCTCACTCTGAAATTCCTTGAACTTTTCAAAGGTCTCAGACTTGTGTTTCATTAAGTAGACATACCCATATCTACTCAAGTCATCAGTGAGGGTGAGAACATAACGATAGCCACTACGAGCCTCAACACTCATTGGACCGCACACATCAGTATGTATGATTTCCAATAAGTTGGTTGCTCGCTCCATTGTTCCTGAGAACAGAGTCTTGGTCATTTTACCCATGAGGCATGGTTCGCACGTGTCAAATGATTCGTAATCAAGAGACTCTAAAAGTCCATCTGCATGGAGCTTCTTCATGCGTTTGACACCTATGTGACCAAGGCGGCAGTGCCACAAGTATGTGGGACTATCATTATCAACCTTACATCTTTTGGTATTCACACTATGAATATGTGTAGCATTACGCTCGAGATTCATTAAGAATAAACCATTCACCATCGGAGCATGACCATAAAACATATCTCTCATATAAATAGTGCAACCATTATTCTCGGATTTAAATGAGTAGCCATCTCGAATTAAACGAGATCCTGATACAATGTTCATGCTCAAAGCTGGCACTAAATAACAATTATTGAGGTTTAAAAATAATCCCGTAGGTAAATGTAGAGGTAGCGTGCCGACGGCGATCACATCGACCTTGGAACCATTCCCGACGCGCCGACGGCGATCACATCGACCTTGGAACCATTCCCGACGCGCATCGTCACCTCGTCCTTCGCCAGTCTCCGCTTATTCCGCAGCTCCTGCTTTGAGTTACAAATGTGAGCAACCGCACCGGTATCAAATACCCAGGAGCTACTACGAGTACTGGTAAGGTACACATCAATTACATGTATATCACATATACCTTTCGTGATGCCGGCCTTCTTGTCCGCTAAGTATTTGGGGCAGTTCCGCTTCTAGTGACCACTTCCCTTGCAATAAAACACTCAGTCTCGGGCTTGGGTCCATTCTTTGGCTTCTCCCCGGCAGCTTGCTTACCGGGCGCGGCAACTCCCTTGCCGTCCTTCTTGAAGTTCTTCTTACCCTTGCCTTTCTTGAACTTAGTGGTTTTATTCACCATCAACACTTGATGTTCCTTTTTGACTTCTACCTCTGCTGATTTCAACATTGCAAATACTTCAGGAATGGTCTTTTCCATCCCCTGCATATTGAAGTTCATCATAAAGCTCTTGTAGCTCGGTGGAAGCAACTGAAGGATTCTATCAATGACCGCGTCACCCGGGAGATTAACTCCCAGCTGAGTCAGACAGTTATGCAACCCAAACATTTTGAGTATGTGCTCGCTAACAGAACTATTTTCCTCCATCTTACAGCTGAACAACTTGTCGGAGACTTCATATCTCTCGACCCGGGCATGAGCTTGAAAAACCATTTTTAGCTCTTCGAACATCTCATATGCTTCGTGTCTCTCAAAACGCTTTTGGAGCCCCGGTTCTAAGCTGTAAAGCATGCCGCACTGAATGAGGGAGTAATCATCAGCACGTGTCTGCCAAGCGTTCATAACGTCTTGGTTCTGTGGGACGGGTGCGTCACCTAGCGGTGCTTCTAGGACATAATCTTTCTTGGCAGCTATGAGGATGATCCTCAGGTTCCGGACCCAGTCCGTATAGTTGCTGCCATCGTCTTTCAGCTTGGTTTTCTCTAGGAACGCGTTGAAGTTGAGGACAATGTTGGCCATTTGATCTACAAGACATATTGTAAAGATTTTAGACTAAGTTCATGATAATTAAGTTCATCTAATCAAATTATTCAATGAACTCCCACTCAGATAGACATCCCTCTAGTCATCTAAGTATAACATGATCCGAGTTAACTAGGCCGTGTCCGATCATCATGTGAGACGGACTAGTCAACATCGGTGAACATCTTCATGTTGATCGTATCTTCTATACGACTCATGCTCGACCTTTCGGTCTTCTGTGTTCCGAGGCCATGTCTGTACATGCTAGGCTCGTCAAGTCAACCTAAGTGTTTGCATGTGTAAATCTGTCTTACACCCGTTGTATGTGAACGTTGGAATCTATCACACCCGATCATCACGTGGTGCATCGAAACAACCAACTGTCGCAACGGCGCACAGTTAGGGGGAACACTTTCTTGAAATTATTATGAGGGATCATCTTATTTACTACCGTCGTTCTAAGTAAACAAGATGCAAAAACATGATAAACATCACATGCAATCAAATAATAGTGACATGATATGGCCAACATCATATAGCTCCTTTGATCTCCATCTTGGGGCTCCATGATCATCTTGTCACCGGCATGACACCATGATCTCCATCATCGTGTCTCCATGAAGTTGCTCGCCAACTATTACTTCTACTACTATGGCTAACACGTTTAGCAATAAAGTAAAGTAATTTACATGGAGTTTCTCAATGACACGCAGGTCATACAAAAAATAAAGACAACTCCTATGGCTCCTGCCGGTTGTCATACTCATCGACATGCAAGTCGTGATTCCTATTACAAGAACATGATCTCATACATCACATATACATCATTCATCATTCATCACAACTTTGGCCATATCACATCACATGACACTTGCTGCAAAAACAAGTTAGACGTCCTCTAATTGTTTTTGCAAGTTTTACGTCGCTGCTATAGGTTTCTAGCAAGAACGTTCCTTACCTATGCCAAAACCACAACGTGAATTGCCAATTTATATTTACCCTTCATAAGGACCCTGTTCATCCAATCCGATCCGACTAAAGTGGGAGAGACAGACACCCGCCAGCCACCTTATGCAACTAGTGCATGTCAGTCGGTGGAACCGGTATCACGTAAGCGTACGTGTAAGGTTGGTCCGGGCCACTTCATCCCACGATGCCGCCGAATCAAGATAAGACTAGTAACGACAAGTAAATTGACAATATTGACGCCCACAACTACTTTGTGTTCTACTCGTGCATAGTAACTACGCATAGACCTAGCTCATGATGGCACTGTTGGGGAACGTTGCAGAAAAGAAAAAAAATTCCTACGTTTCACCAAGATCAATCTATGGAGTCAACTAGCAACGAGAGGAGAGTGCATCTACATACCCTTGTAGATCGCGAGCGGAAGCATTCAAGAGAACGGGGATGATGGAGTCGTGCTCGCCATGATCCAAATCACCGATGACCAAGTGCCGAACGGACGGCACCTCCGCGTTCAACACACGTACGGAGTGGATGATGTCTCCTCCTTCTTGATCCAGCAAGGGGAAGGAGAGGTTGATGAAGATCCAGCAGCACGATGGCATGGTGGTGGATGCAGCAATGATCGCAGCAGGGCTTCGCCGAGCTTCTGCGAGAGGGAGAGGTGTAGCAGGGGAGAGGGAGGCGCCAAGACTTCAGGTGCGGCTCCCCTCCCTCCCCCCTTTATATAGGCCCCTTGGGGGGCGCCGGCCCTGGAGATTGGATCTCCCAAGGGGCGGTGGCGGCCAAGGGGGGGGAGTGCCCCCCAAGGCAAGTGGAGGCGCCCTCCACCCTAGGGTTTCCAACCCTAGGCGCAGGGGGCCCAAGGGGGGGGGCGCACCAGCCCACTATGGGCTGGTTCCCCTCCCCACTTCAGCCCATTGGGCCCTCCGGGATGGGTGGCCCCACCCGGTGGACCCCCGGGACCCATTCGGTGGTCCCGGTACAATACCGGTGACCCCGAATCTTTCCCGATGGCCGAAACTACACTTCCTATATATAATTCTTCACCTTCGGACCATTCCGGAACTCCTTGTGACGTCCAGGATCTCATCTGGGACTCCGAACAACTTACGGATTACTGCATACTCATATCTCTACAACCCTAGCGTCACCGAACCTTAAGTGTGTAGACCCTACGGGTTTGGGAGACACGTAGACATGACCGAGACGGCTCTCTGGCCAATAACCAACAGCGGGATCTGGATACCCATGTTGGCTCCCACATGCTCCTCGATGATCTCATCGGATGAACCACGATGTCGAGGATTCAAGCAACCCCGTATACAATTCCCTTTGTCAATCGGTACGTTACTTGTCCGAGACTCGATCGTCGGTATCCCAATACCTTATTCAGTCTCGTTACCGGCAAGTCACTTTACTCGTACCGTAATGCATGATCCCGTGATCAACCACTTGATCACATTGAGCTCATTATGATGATGCATTACCGAGTGGGCCCAGAGATACCTCTCCGTCATACGGAGTGACAAATCCCAGTATCGATTCGTGCCAACCCAACAGACACTTTCGGAAACACCTGTAATGTACCTTTATAGTCACCCAGTTACGTTGTGACGTTTGGTACACCCAAAGCACTCCTACGGTATCTGGGAGTTGCACAATCTCATGGTCTAAGGAAATGATACTTGACATTCAGAAAAGCTACAGCAAACGAACTACATGATCTTTGAGCTAAGCTTAGGATTGGGTCTTGTCCATCACATCATTCTCCTAATGATGTGATCCCGTTATCAATGACATCCCCATGTCCATAGCTAGGAAACCATGACTATCTGTTGATCAACGAGCTAGTCAACTAGAGGCTCACTAGGGACACATTGTGGTCTATGTATTCACACATGTATTATGATTTCCGGATAATACAATTATAACATGAATAAAAGACAATTATCATGAACAAGGAAATATATTAATCATTTTATTATTGCCTCTAGGGCATATTTCCAACAGGGAGGGGCTGCGCCCCCTCTAGGGTTCCCTCCCCAAGGGGAGGCGGCAGCCCTAGATCCCATCTAGGGTGGCGGCTAGAGGGGAGAGGGAGAGAGGGGGGCGCCCTAGGGTGGGCCTTAAGGCCCATCTGGACCTAGGGTTTGCCCCCTCCCACTCTCCCTGTGCCTTGGGCCTTGGTGGGGAGGCGCACCAGCCTACCTGGGACTGTTGCCCTCCCACACTTGGCCCACGCAGCCTTCTGGGGCTGGTGGCCCCACCTGGTGGACCCCCCCGGGACCCTCCCAGTGGTCCCGGTACGTTACCGATAGCACCCGAAACTTTTCGGTGACCAAAACGGGACTTCCCATATATAAATCTTTACCTCCGGACCATTTCGGAACTCCTCGTGACATCCGGGATCTCATCCGAGACTCCGAACAACATTCGGTAGCCACGTACATACTTTCCCTATAACCCTAGCGTCATCGAACCTTAAGTGTGTAGACCCTACGGGTTCGGGAACCATGTAGACATGACCGAGACAACTCTCCGGCCAATAACCAACATCGGGATCTGGATACCGATGTTGGCTCCCACATGTTCTACGATGATCTCATCGGATGAACCACGATGTCAAGGATTCAATGAATCCTGTATACAATTCCCTTTGTCTATCGGTACGATACTTGCCCGAGATTCGATCGTCGGTATCCCGATACCTCATCCAATCTCGTTACCGGCAAGTCTCTTTACTCGTTCCGTAACACATCATCTCGTGATCAACTCCTTGGTCACATTGTGCACATTATGATGATGTCCTACTGAGTGGGCCCAGAGATACCTCTCCGTTTACACGGAGTGACAAACCCTAGTCTCAATTCGTGCCAACCCAACAGACACTTTCAGAGATACCCGCAGTGCACCTTTATAGCCACCCAGTTATGTTGTGAAGTTTGTTGCACCCAAAGCATTCCTACGGTATCCGGGAGTTGCACAATATCATGGTCTAAGGAAATGATACTTGACATTAGAAAAGCTTTAGCATACGAACTACACTATCTTGTGCTAGGCTTAGGATTGGGTCTTGTCCATCACATCATTCTCCTAATGATGTGATCCCGTCATCAACGACATCCGATGTCCATGGTCAGGAAACCGTAACCATCTATTGATCAATGAGCTAGTCAACTAGAGGCTTACTAGGGACATGGTGTTGTCTATTGTAACACCCTCGATGCGACTATATCTCCCACGTGTCGAGGCACGACTTAGAGACATAATCGCATTGAACGCACATGTCGCAAGTTAGGCAATCTTCACAACATCCCATGTAATATGAATAATAAAGGGGAGAACATAGTTGGCTTACACTCGCCATGTCAATCAAGAACATAAATAACATTACATCATCCAAAAGACTCATGGCCCGACTACGGTGCCAAAATAGAAGAGAACCCAACATGCGACTCGGTCCCAATCACCCCCAACTGGGCACCACTACTGATCATCGGGAAAGGAAACGTAGTAACGCTGAGAGTACTCGTCGAACTCCCACTTGAGCTCATACTCGTCACCTGGAGCGGAATCACCTGGACCTGCATCTGGTGTAATAGTAATCTGTGAGCCACAGGGACTCAGCAATCTCGCACCCTCGCGATCAAGACTATTTAAGCTTATAGGAAGGGTAAGGCAAATATATGTGGAGCTGCAGCAAGCGACTAGCATATATGGTGGCTATCTTATTCGCAAAAGAGAGCGAAAGAGGAGGCAAAGAGCGAGCGTGAAAAACTAGAGGAACAATCTGCGCAAGCATTACTCCAACATCGTGTCCACTTCCCGGACTCCGTCGAGAAGAGGTCATCACGGTAACACACTCAGTTGATTCATTTTAATTAAGTTTAGTTCAAGTTATCTACAACCGGACATTAACAAATTCCCATCTGCCCATAACCGCGGGTCCGGCTTTCGAAAGTTTAATCCCTGCAGGGGAGTTCCAACTTAGCCCATGACAAGCTCTCATGGTCAACGAAGGAATAAACCTCCACCTGAGACACACCGATCAGACTCTGTAACCCGGTACAACAAGACAATTCGACAGGTTAAAACAAGACCATCAACACCGCCCGAATGTGCCGACAAATCCCGATAGGAGCTGCACATATCTCTTTCTCAGGGCACACTCAGATAGGTCAAGCTACGAGTAAAACCAACCCTCAAGTTTCCCCGAGGTGGCCCTGCAGGCTGCCCGGTTCGGACCAACACTCAGAGGGAGCACTGGCCCGGGGGGGTTAAAATAAGATGACCCTTGGGCTCCGGTAACCTAAGGGAAAAAGAGGCTAGGTGGCGAATGGTAAAACCAAGGTTGGGCATTGCTGAAAAAGCTTTAATCAAGGCGAACTATCAAGGGGTTCCCACTATAACCCAACCGCGTAAGGAACGCAAAAGTCCGGGAACATAACACCGATATGACGGAAACTAGGGCGGCAAGAGTGGAACAAAACACTAGGCGAGAGGCCGAGCCTTCCACCCTTTACCAGGTATATAGATGCATTAAGATAACATAGCAATATAATGATATCCCAACAAGTAAATAAATGTTCCAACAAGGAACGACTCCAATCTTCACCTGCAACTAGCAACGCTATAAGAGGGGCTGAGCAAAGCGGTAACATAGCCAATCAACGGTTTGCTAGGACATGGTGGGTTAGAGGTTGACATGGCAATTTTGGAGGCTGACAAGCAAAAGGTAGGCATCGTAGCATTGGCATAGCAAGAGCGAGCAAACTAGCATAGCAAAGATAGTAGTGATTTCGAGGGTATGATCATCTTGCCTGCACAGTTGTCAGAGTTGACTGGATCCTCAAAAGCAAACTCAACGGGCTCCTCGGTAGCGAACTCGTCTCCCGGCTCTACCCAAACAAGACAAACAAGCAACAAGGATACAATCAACCACGTGTAAGAACAAGCAATATGATGAAATGATGATATGCTATGCGGGATGCGATGCGGGATGCAAAATACAAGATATGACAGGAAATGCATGAACCTGGCCTTAACTTGGAATTCCAATGGTGCCACTGGAAAGAGGGGATGAAATCGCTTGAAAACGATATAAAGATCATTGGAAACGGAGTTACGGTTTGGAAATGGCAAGCGTTTTAAGAATGACACCGGTCTGCAATTTACAGCAAGTAGGCATCTAAAAGCAATGAAATGAACATGCTACAGCCACCAAACATGACAACAAAATACATGTCAGGGATGCACACAAGATGCTTAACAAAAGACTAGCACTGAGCCACGGCCAATTCATCCATTATGAGGTTCAAACAAGCATGGCAAAAACGCAAATGCAAAACAGATCTCAGACTTAGCGAAATTAACATTTGTCTGAAATTTCAGATCACGAAGCCCTCTTTGGAGCAACAAAACAACATGATTCATGACCTGATTAAGACAAGTAAGAACATGGCATGGAGCTACTCAACAAGCTTAACAAAAGTCCCTAAGTGACCTGGGGCCAAAAGGGATCACAAAATATACTAATAAGCACACGAACATAGCTAAAACACAATCAGTTTTCAGACCTAGTGAAAACTGAGACATGCTGAAATATAACTCACGAAGACATGTTTACGAGCTCGATGCACTCACCACGGTGCAAGTCATGGCAAGACAAGCATACATCCTTTAAGAAGGCACAAAATATAAGCTAGACATGGCAAGAACAATGGCATAACATGCACGGATCAACTACAATAGCATCGGCAAAATCGCAAACGAGTTGAAAATCTGCCCAGATTCACAACGAAGCAAAAGTAGAGCTCAATTGACTCAAGCTAAGGTGCTCCATAATTGCAAACAAAGACATGGATGGATAGAGCATAACAAGATTAACAAAACTCCCTTACTGATCATCCTCAAAAGAGGCACGGATCACTAGGAAACAAGCTGAACATATGGCATCATGAACTAAATGATCCCAGGCTTAGTAAAAACTACTAAGTCCCTGAAAACAGATTTACCGGGTGCCTCACTTTGCAAGCTTGCACAAGCCACCACACACATCCTAAAAATACATGGGTTGCACCTCTGGAAAGATAACAAGATGCTTAACAAAACATATGAAGGACTCACAGGCATAGCATGCACACAATAATCATGGCAAAAATGGCAAAAGTCTAAGATGAACTAGCAGATCTGCCAAATAACTCACAAAGCCCTTTTCTAACAGCATTTCGGGCACCAAGATGAACTCAAATGAAAATGATGCAATGGAATAAAATGATGTACTCGTCGAGGCGAACATTTTGATATGCTATATGCATGAATCGGAGCTACGGATGCAAAGTTACGGGGCCTCGAACAGGAGCATATGGGCTGAAAATTTAATGACTTAGTGGGAAAAAACTACCCCGGATCAGATCTAGGGTTCCGGGCACGCAACCCGAGGCGCGGCCGGATCTGCACTGTAGCTCCTCGCCGGAAATGGCGCCTCGGCCGGAGGAAGTCGGGCGGCCGCCGGAGGGAGGCCGCGGCCGGGGCGGATCCGGGCGACGGAGAGGCCGGCGCGGCCGGTGGCAGCGATGGCGGCGACCGGGCGGCGGGCGGCAACGGCGGGCGGCGGCGAAGCGGCAGCGGCGGGGCGGCGGCGCACCGGCGGGGAGGCGGCTCGGGCGCCCAGGCGGCGGCGCGGGGGAGCAGGCGCGGTGAGGCGGGAGCCTCGGGCGGCGGCGACCGGGCCCGCGCGGGCCGGTTCTGGGCCCCGCGGGCCGCGCGGAGAGAGAGAGAGAGAGCTGCCGGGTGAGGTGGCGGGCGCCTATTGGCTTGGAGCGGCGGCGGGGATGATGTGGCGCGACGCCACTGGCCGGAGCGAGGTGGAGGGCGGACGTGTCCGTCAGTGGAAGAAATGTCCGGGCGCGAGGTGGAAGAGGACTAGGGTTTGTACCGCGAATGTTTCGGAGGGGATCACATATATATAGGTAGAGGGAGCTAGGAGAGTCCAAATGAGGTGCGGTTTTCGGCCACGCGATCGTGATCGAACGATCTAGGACATGGAGCAGAGTTTGGTGGGTTTTGGGCCAAATTGGAGGGGTGTTGGGCTGCAACACACACGAGGCGTTTTCGGTCCCTCGGTTAACCGTTGGAGTATCAAACGAAGTCCAAATGATACGAAACTTGACAGGCGGTCTACCGGTAGTAAACCAAGGCCGCTTGGAAAGTCTCGGTCCAATCCGGAAATGTTTAATCCCCACACACGAAAGAAATCTAGAAATGGCCACCGGAGGAGAACGAAGCGCCGGAATGCAAAACGGACAACGGGGAAAATGCTCGAATGCATGAGACGAACACGTATGCAAATGCAATGCACATGATGACATGAAATGAGATGCATGACAACGAAAACAACACACGGAGACAAAACCCGAACCCGAGGAAATAAATATAACTTAACGCCGGAAACGGCAGAGTTGGAGTACAAATTGGGAAAGTTACATTCGGGGTGTTACATCTATGTATCCACACATGTATCTGAGTTTCCTATCAATACAATTCTAGCATGGATAATAAACAATTATCATGAACAAGGAAATATAATAATAACTAATTTATTATTGCCTCTAGGGCATATTTCCAACAACTGACACATTGCTTATAAAATGAACCATCTCCTACGAAGAATCGTGGTTTCGAGAGAGTCTGTTTTGAAGGTGAAGTGTTCTTTGCTTCATCATTTGTCCTTGACATTTTCTAGGCATTGAAAATATACCATCAAATGTGACATGGAAAGATTTGTCTATATTTTCGGTACATTTGCTATATTTACGCCATGAAATGTATTTCTAGGCATTTAACAAGTATTATTCGAATTTGAACTGCAAGTGCATGAAAAAGATGGCAAAAATTGTTCAAAAAAACATATTTGTGTTACTGAGTCTATGTTTGACCTTATCCAATAAAATAAAAGGAATCTCAAACATCACAGTGCCAAGATTCGACCACTAACACAAAGCTTTTTGGGGTTTTCAATTCTAGAAAATGCTAATAAAATCTGAAACATAAAACCTGGCATGTTGTCATGATATTGGATCACTAGTCTATTGGAAATGTTAAGAAGGTTATGCAAAAGTTGTGATGTATGCTGATTAGAAACCACAAAATCGTACATTTTGCAGGTACAAGTGGTAGGGTAGCACATGTTCATGCCACCACACCGATCATTGAGTAGTAGGAGTACTATATGGAACAATGATATTTGATCCCTAGGTAGTCTGGATCGTCCATCTATCCTAGATCCAACGGCCGCCCCAATCCGTGGTATCGTCGTTGCTCGCTTGACGACCTTATGGTCCTCCTAGCACCGTCGTTGATCAACACCACCTCTCCTCCGGTGCTGCCACACCTCGCCTCGCCTGCAATTAGATGTTTAACTACTTCTATCGTATAGTTTTCTTATTTCATTTCTTCACTTGCACTTGCATGCCATTTTAAGAAGGCGTTAAACAAGGAGAGAGACATGTTGAGTGAGAGGAGTGGAAGCACAGGCGGGTAGGGTTGGTTTTAGCCAGCCCATGTTACTAGTAGCGTGGGCACTTGGCACCCATGCCACAACTAGTAATTTTGTTAGTCTAATTCTTAGGTTTCGAAGTCTATTTTCCCTTTGATTTTATTTAGAATAATTTTTAAGTCTATTTTTATTATTTAGGAACTTTTTTTATTTATTACTCCCTTCGTCCCAAAATAAGTGATGCAACTTTACACTAACTTTGTACTAAAGTTAGTCCTAAGTTTAGTCACTTACTTTGGGATAAAGGAAGTATTATTTAGGGTACCTTTTGTGGTCTTTATTTTTATTTCATATCATTTAGGATCTTTTTTTCATTTGTATTATTTAGTATTTTTGAAAGTTTTTATTGGGTATTATTTAGGCTCATTTATATATTTAGTATTATTCAGGCTCATTTGTGTAGTATTTTGCCACTGAGTATTAGTTAGGCTCATTTATTTTTATATTATTGTTTAGGCTCAGTTTTGTAGTCTATTTTTCTTTAGTATTATTTAGGATCATTTTTTCTTTAGTATTATCTAGGCTAAATTTTGCAGTCTATGTTTTCTTTGGTATTATTTAGACTATTTTTTTGCAAGCTAATTTGTATTTGGTATTATTTTGGCTAATTTTAAAGCTATTTTTATTTGTTATTATTTAGACTAATCGCTACTCGATCTAGCTAATTGCCTAAATTAGAAGAAATGTTGTTGCTACTGGTCTGGGTACATATTAGTAAGGAAGCATAATAGCTCAAGGCTAAACAATAACCGCACATTTTTACTCTAGCTAATTTCCTAAACAGAGAACATCATCATAGTAGTGACTCCGAGAAGAAGAAATACGATTACCAATGCAGCTCAGAGTACGAGCCCAGTCATAACAGCAGATAGGTGTGCAAATTAAAGTTTCTTGAATTTTCTTATCTTGGCTCGCATCTCATCTAGTTTTCGACTTACACTTCATCATTTTTGACGTGTATCTCATTTAGTTGTTGTCTTAGTTATCCATGGCAGTGCTCAAGGAATTCTACAATGTATTTCTTTATGAGATCAACCCATATCCATGTACTGAAGCAACCAACACGTGATCCATGGTAGTACTCAACCAACTCGAATGTGAGCATCGAATATTGTATGCCAAATTGCTAACCAACAGATTTTTTTTTCATACCTTGGTTAATTCATGGCTAGCATAGATTTGGATTCCTTGATTGAGGTTCTCTTAGAAAGATAGCATGGGCAACCATAAAGGAGCACGAGTGGGATCAACAACTTTAGGGGGATTTCACCACCGGTGGTGTACGATTTGCCATCAGATCCGACGGATGTGCTGCTGCATTCCAAAGATTCTATGTACATGTGCTACATAGGCCATAGAGGGGAGCTCATGGACAATTCAATGAGTGCAACAGGGAGTTCGACCCCAACGGCGGAGGTCTAATATTCTGATGCCCTAAACCGACTTGGGCTCGGGCGTGGAGCTCATGCCACATCTCCAAGCTCCAGTGCACCCATTCCCGACCATATACCTTGGATAGGAATGAAAAGGGGCGAGAGAGGGGAAAGAAGTGAGATGAGGGATTGGAAAGTGAAGGGGTTTGGAGTAGGAAGGGATAGTCAAGGGAGATATAGCTATATAGTGAAGGGGAGAGAGGAGAGGAAGAAGAAAAGCTATGTGGTGAGGAAAAAGAGAAAGAAGTTAAGTGAGAGAGGGGGGTAAGAAGGAGGGTGCCCAAAGTTCAATTATTTGCGCACCCTACCAGTGACATGTTGTCCAAGTGACACGCTACTTGAATGTAGCTCGCCAGTGACACTGTAGAGAACAACACATCATTAATAATTGATTTGTTGATAGTGGCGTGGTAGTTTATAACCCACACCAATACTAGTGACAGTACTAGTGATGTGCCCTTAGGGGCCACGCCCTTAATAGTCTATGTAGGGCCAGGCCACTGGGTCCCAATCACTGGTGGACTAGTAGAAAACAGGGCTTTGGTCCAGGCCGGGTCAGCCCATTAGTCCTGGTTCAATCCAGAACCGGGACCAATGTGGGCATTGGTCCCGGTTCGTGAGCCCAGGGGGCCGGCAGGGCCACGTGGGCCATTGGTCCCGGTTCATCTGGACCTTTTGGTCCCGGTTGGTAGGATGAACCGGGACCAATGGGCCTCGCTCCTGGTCCACCACCATTGGTCCCGGTTGGTGGCTTGAACCGGGACCAAAGGCTCCCCTTTAGTCCTGGCTCATGTCACCAACCGGGACCAATGAGGTGCTTATATATACCTCTCGCTCGCGAGCAGAGCACCCCAATGCTCGGTTTTTCTCGGGCCGAGGGGGAGAGGGCTTGGTGGTGCTCTAGCTCACCTCCTATGCACACAAGGTGTTCGATGGAATGCCCGAGCCACACTACTTAAGCTTTCTCCTCTCCAAGCTCGACCTCCAAGCTCCATTTTCCATAATATTTGTCTAGGTTTAGCGGTCCGTCACGCCCCGTCCACGTCTTCACCGCCGTCGATCACCCGCGCCGAGCTCATCGCCGGCACCACAGTGGTGAGCCTCTTGTTTTATCTTCTTTCTGAAAGGAAAAATATTCTTACTTGTATGTTTACATAGATATTGTATTATTTTCTTACTTTTATTATTTCATCTTATATAGTGCAATGGTTTTGGTATCCACCCCCGCCGGCCCTCGTCCTGTCTATGATTCGGATGTGGTATATATATTATCTTTATAACTATTGGTTCATTTATTGTTTATGAAAATTATGCCGACCAACGTGACATAGATTTTATTTATGTAGGATGTATGTGAATCGGAAATGCCAACCGACCCTATTGTCGAGAGGTTAAATTTAGTTGAAGAAAAAAATAATTTGTTGAAGGAAAAAATAAAAAAAATTGAGGAGGAGAAGATGATATTGGAGTTGCATGTTGTGAATGTCGTCGATGATCACAAGATCAAGATGGATGTAATGCGCTTGAAGATTAGAATGATTAGAAAATATGCCATTCATACCGAGGCTTGGTATCATTATGCCGTTGGATCAATTGTTACCTCGGTTGCGATTATGATCGCATTTGTTTTCGCATTGAAATGTTGTACATAGTTTCAATGTATGGTTTAATTAATTAGATGCTCTGGAGAGCTATATGTTGTTAGATGAGAACTATGTATGCACTTTGGTTTTAATGTGATGATAAACTTCTATTAATTTGGACACTTAATTATATATAATGCATGCAGATGAACCGGCAATGGATGTACGGTGACAGACACACCCGCGAGTACATTAAGGGCATGCATGAGTTTCTCGATGCGGCCGAGGCAAACAAGCAGAATGGTTTTATGTGTTGTCCATGCACTGAATGTGGGAATACGAGGTCTTACTCTAACCGGGAAATCCTTCACTCCCACCTGCTTTACAAGGGTTTCATGCCACACTATAATGTTTGGACGAGGCACAGAGAAATAGGGGTTATGATGGAAGATGGCGAAGAAGAAGAGTACAATGACAACTATGTGCCCCTTGAATACGGTGATGCTGCAACGGGGGGAGCTGGTGAAGATCAAGAGGAACCAGATGATGTGCCCAATGATGCTGCAACGGGTGAAGCTGCTGAAGATCAAGAGGAACCAGACGATGTGCCCGATGATGATGATCTCCGTCGGGTCATTGTCGATGCAAGGACGCAATGCGGAAGTCAAAAGGAGAAGCTGAAGTTCAATCGCATGTTAGAGGATCACAAAAAAGGGTTATACCCCAATTGCGAAGATGGCAACACAAAGCTCGGTACCGTACTGGAATTGCTGCAGTGGAAGGCAGAGAATGCTGTTGCTGACAAAGGATTTGAGAAGCTACTGAAAATATTGAAGAAGAAGCTTCCAAAGGATAACGAATTGCCCGACAGTACATACGCAGCAAAGAAGGTCGTATGCCCTCTAGGATTGGAGGTGGAGGAGATACATGCATGCCCTAATGACTGCATCCTCTACCGCGGCGCATACAAGGATCTGAACGCATGCAATCTCTCAGAAGGTGATCGATCCAGAAATCGTACCAAGGCTAAGGAGTGATGTGGCGCAATGTCTTGTCAGTTTCGAGCTGGTGTTCCCACCATCCTTCTTCAATATCATGACACACGTCCTAGTTCATCTAGTCGACGAGATTGTCATCCCGGGGCCCGTATTTCTGCACAATATGTTCCCCTTTGAGAGGTTCATGGGAGTCCTAAAGAAATATGTCCGTAACCACGCTAGGCCAGAAGGAAGCATCTGCATGGGCCATCAAACAAAGGATGTTATCGGGTTTTGTGTTGACTTCATTCCGGCCTTAAGAAGATAGGTCTCCCTAAATCGCGGTATGAGGGGAGACTGACTGGAAAAGGCACTCTTGGAAGAGACTCAATAATATGCAGGGACGGATAATCTTGGTCTCAAGCAAACTACACAGTTCTACAGAACTCTACCTTGGTGACCCCGTATGTCGATGAACACAAGAACAGTCTGCACTCCAAACACCCGGAGCAGTGCGACGACTGGATTACATGTGAACACATCAGGACTTTCAGCAGTTGGTTGGAAACATGTCTCAGAGGTGACAACACTGTTTGTGATGAGTTGTACTTGTTGTACAGGGGACCATCTTTGACTATATTAACTTACAAAGGATACGAGATAAATGGGAATACATTTTACACGATCACCCAAGATCAAAAGAGCACCAACCAAAACAGCGGTGTCCGCTTTGATGCAGCAACTGAGAGCGGAAAGGACACATATTATGGTTACATAGTGGACATATGGGAACTTGACTACGGACCTGATTTTAAGGTCCCTTTGTTTAAGTGCAAATAGGTCAATCTGTTAGGCGGCGGGGTACAGGTAGAACCACAGTACGGAATGACAACGGTGGATCTGAAAAATCTTGGGTACACTGACGAACCGTTCGTCCTAGCTAATGATGTGGCACAGGTTATCTATGTGGAGGACATGTCTACCAAACCGAGAAAAAGAAAAGATAAGGAAGCGAATACATCATACGATGAGCCAAAGCGCCACATAGTTCTTTCAGGAAAAAGGGACATCCTGGGAGTGGACGGCAAGACAGACATGTCTGAAGATTATGAAAAGTTTCATGAAATTCCTCCCTTCAATGTCAAGGGTGACCCAAGCATCCTGATAAACAATGAAGATTATCCATGGTTACGGCGGAATAAGCAAATGACACAAGCGAAGAAAAAGTGAAGACTTTCTCCCGCAACTATTATGATGATACCATGCCAACTTTGTAACACACGTACATGCTACCATTGTCCGTTTTGTACATGCACATGCTATGTGGGTGAAATTATGATACCATGCCAACTTTCAACTTTTTCAGAGTTCATTTGAAATGCTTTCATGTCTTATGGTTCGGCCCTCATAATACCATGACCATTAGTCCCTGGCCCATGCCAACTTTCAACTTTCAACTTTCTAAAACTAATGGCACTAACAGAAAGTTTATAATTTTGCTCCTCGTCCCTGGCCCATGACCATTAGTCCTGGTTTGTGCCACAAACCGGGACTAAAGGGTTGGTCCTCGTTGCGGGCAGAGTTTAGTCCCACCTCGCCAACCGAAGGGGGCTCACACCGGTTTATAAGCCCTTCCCTCTCTGCCTTGTTGAGCTCCTCTCAAAGTGAAAATAGATGCCCTAATATAGAAAAATGTTTAACCTAAATTCATAGTGAATTTCTCTGAAATTCATAGAAATTTACTAGGAATTTAGGTTGAATTTTCTCTATAAGCGCATCTATTCTCATTTTTTTAGTAAGTTAATCACAAACTTGTGATTCAAACAATTTTCAAAGAATTCAAATTAAAAGCAAAAAGTTTATAATGGCACTAACAGAAAGTTTATAATTTTTCTAAAACCAAAAGCAAAAAGAATAAAAAAATAAAGCAAAAAACAAAAGAAAATAAATAATGCAGAAAACAAAACAAAAACATTTGGAAAAAAAATAGCAACAATAAGTATTTTCTTGTAAGTAGAAACAAAATAAAATAAATAAAGTAACAGAAAGTTTATAATTTTGCTGACCTAAAAGCAAAAAGAATTAAAAAATAAAGCAAAAAACAAAAGAAAATAAATAATACAGAAAACAAAACAAAAAACTGGAAAAAAAATAAAAATAGCAACAATAAGTATTTTGTTGTAAGTAGAAACAAAATAAAATAAATAAAGCAACAAAGAAAACAAAAAAAGTGTTTTCAAATTTGAAAACTAATGGCACTAACAGAAAGTTTATAATTTTCTAAAACTAAAAGCAAAAAGAATTAAAAAAATAAAGCAAAAAACAAAAGAAAATAAATAATGCAGAAAACAAAACAAAAAAACTGGAAAAAAAATTAAATATAGCAACAATAAGTATTTTGTTGTAAGTAGAAACAAAAAAAACAAAAAAACAAAAAAAGTGCCACCTACTGGGCACCCACGGCCTGAATACGACTAGAAACCCTACCATGGGCTAGGATTCAGGCCCGCGGAGGCGAGTAGGCCCACAGGCATAGATTGCATGGTTAGGCCCGAAAGCCTGCTTTAGAGAGGAGCTCGAGAGGGAAGGCGCACCGCACCTTATAAACAGGTGTGGCTCCCTCTCAACTAGCGAGGTGGGACTAAACATTTGGGCGCGGGGCAGCACAAAGCCTTTGGTCCCGGTTGGTGGCACCAACCGGGACCAAAGGCCGCCGCTTCTCTTCTTCTCCACTATTCCTTTCTTCTTCTCCTCTTTTTTTTCTTCTTTTTTTTCTTCGATCTTCTCCTCTAGCTATTCCTTTCTTCGAGGGTTCTATAGGGTCGAGGGATCGAGGGTCGAGGGTTCCAGGGTCGTCTAGGGGTCGAGGGTTCCAGGGTCGTCGAGGGTTCGAGGGGTCGAGGATCGCCGAGGGGTCGAGAGAGGTTTCCTAGTGTCAAAGTATTAAAGAAATCCATGGCTTCATCATTAGCCGGAAGTAACCAGGGCATGACGAAGTCCTCCAAAGTTATTTTGGAATGGTGTCCCAGATAGGATAATTTGCCTTTTTGTATGAATTTCAGCAAAGGCCTTCCAAATAACGATATTTGGAAGGTTCTTGCTGAACTTTGTACCAAAAAGCGAATTATCTTATCTGGGACTCCGTTCCAAAATAACTTTGGAGAGCTTCGTACCATCATGCACCTGTTACTTTCGCCTAATGATGAAGACATGGTTTTGTTGAATCCTTTGACACTAGGAAATCTCCTGAACCCTCGGCGATCCTCTCGAACATGAGAGGCTCCTCTATTCTTTCTTCTCCTCTTTTTTTTCTTCTTCTTCCTCTTTTTTTTATCGGGAACGAGGGTCGTCGAGGGTCGCCGAGCGGTAGAGGAGAAACCCTAAATAGAAAGTATCGTCGGTGTGAGATACATGTACCGTCGGTGTCGGACACTACATCCACATCCCACAAGTGGCGCGGGCTTTGACGCCCACGTCACTTGTGGGACGTGGATGTAGTGTCCAACACCAACGGCCACATGTATCTCACACCCACGATACATGCTATTTAGGGTTTCCTCTATCGCTCGGTGACCCTCGACGACCCTCTTTCTCGATAAAAAAAAAGAGGAGGAAGAAGAAAAAAAGAGGAGAAGAAAGAATAGAGGAGTTACTCCTCTATTCTTTCTTCTCCTCTTTTTTTCTTCTTCCTCTTCTTTTTTTATCCTTGAAGCGTTGTCGAGGCCACCCCAAACCCTAGAGAAGCAGCGTCGAGGCCACCCCAAACCCTAGAGAAGCAGCGTCGAGGCCACTAATTAATATTAGTTCTACGTTTTTGCCACTAATATATCCATCTGTCATGTTTGAATAATAATTGCCATGTTGTCAATATTTGTAGAAACTATGGACACCGCCCGAGACGAAGTACAAGAAGAGTTGTTGGGGGACATAATTGCATGAGGAAGTGATGCCATCTGCTCGTTGTTTCTCAACGAGACCGATGGTCTGGAAGCAGCTGATTATGATGGCTCTGGTGACCTAATGCCGGTGCAAGAAGGAGACCGTGAGGACGGCTCCGGTGACCCAATGCCGGTGCAAGAAGGAGACCGTGATGACGTCTCCGGTGACCGAACCGAGTCCGGCCAGGTATATATATTAGTTAAGCTTCTGCTGACTAGCTAATTGATGCATTCATTGTTTTGGTATGTACACATATTAATTAAATCTTTGTTCTTTTTTCTAGCCCTCTGGATCGAGCACAACTTCGGTAAAGAGACAAGGCCCGAAGAAAAAGTTGAGCTCGGATGAAAAGTTTGAGATCATAGCAATCGCGCCCGACGGCCAACCGATTGAACCCCTCCGGACAAAGAGCACATTTGTTGCTCAGTGTGGGGTTTTGGTTAGGGACAAGATCCCGATCAGCATCCAGCAATGGTTTAAGCCGGCTACAGAAGACCCTGAGGTGTCTTATGTCAATGATATGCAGAAAAATGATCTTTGGACTGAGCTGAAGTCAAATTTCACCCTACCGCCAGAGGATAATCCAGAGAAGCCAGTTAAAGAGCAATTAATCAAGTCTTTTGCTCTTAAGAGGATGGCAGAACTATTCAGGAGGTGGAAGAAAGAGCTGAATAAGTTTGTCGAAAATAATGAGACACCAGAATTCAAGGGCAGATATGAGAAGATCAGAGATCACTGGCCCGCATTTGTGGCCCACAAGACATCAGAAAAGAGTAAGAAGATGTTGGCGACAAACAAGCAAAATGTTGCGAAGAAGAAGCATCACCATCGCACGGGGTCAGGTGGCTACCTCGTAGCCCGGCCTAAGTGGGCCAAGACTGAGAATGATCTGGTTGATAAAGGGATCGAACCACAGTTAACTGGCCAGACCGTTGCCGGACTTGGTTCTTCGGGGCTGGCGGAACCTTGGACCCTGTAACAGGGAAGTGCATTTGGACGAATGATCAAATGGACATACCAGTCAGGAAGCTTCAGCACTATATCGAAGCAGCGCAGCAAGGGACGTTCTTTCCAGACAGAGAGAACGACAAGCTCACAATGGCCCTCGGGAATCCTGAGCACCCTGGACGGGCACGAGGCACGCCAGGCTCCATTCCGTGGAAGGTTGGGTTTCCGGACATAGGCGGTTACAAATCCCATGAGAGGAGGAAAAAAGTGCATCAGACCCAAATGCAGGCGCTGCAAGCAAGGGTACAAGCGATAGTGGAACGAGAAGCAAATCGCAGCAAACGTACTGCGAAGCTTCCCCCGAAGCTACCCCGCCATCTCAGCGGAGAAGCAGCGTGGCTTCCACCGAGCTGCTTTAGCCGGAGCATGCCTTGACAGCTCCTGCCAGCTATCCCGTGGATGCTATCATGGAGTCTTAAAATTGCCACCTTATGACGCAATGGATGAATTTGAAGGTCAAGGCGGCTGTTGGCTCTGTTTATCCTACTGAACCCGGCGCAACTTTTCACTGCCGGCCGATTCCAGAAGGATATGCTAGGGTGATGGTGGATGAAATAACGGAGGGATTTGAGGACCTCCAGCTTGACCACCCTACTGGTGAAGGGGAGACTAGGCTGGAGTCTGCTCTGAAGACTCCATGCCTATGGCGGAAGGAGCTCATCAACCTTCCGAACTGGACGCCTCCGCCTCCTCCTCCTCCTCCGGCAAGTCAGGGCACTCCGCCTCCTCCACCGCCTCCTCCTCCGGCGAGTGACAATCAGGGCACTTGACCGGCTCCTTCTCCAGCGCGTGGCGGCACTCCGCCTCCTTCTCCGCTTGCGCTGACGAGCCCGAGCAGCCAGCCTCCTCCTTCTCCGCCTCGTCAGCAAGGGCGGAAGAGACCTGCCGCCGCTCCGGCTGCTCTGGCGCATCGTAGTCCTTCTCCTCCGCCTCGTAAGCAAGTAAAGAAGACAACCGCTCCGTCTACTCAGACGGCGTCTAGCAGTACAACCAGAGGCGGGAGGACATACAGATTCGGTCCTTCTCTGAAGACTCCAGAGAAGTTACCATACGAGAGGACCCCGGAGGAGAACGCCGAGATCGCACGAACCGAAGTGGATGACTGGTTTCAAGGGTTGAAAGCAAAGAGACATCCACTTCCGGAGGAGAAGGTAGATCCGGTGAAAGCGAAGCGCACTCTGGCTGCCCTGACAAAACCACCCAAGTCTCCGCCGAAAGGAAACTATGAGCGCATTATTGGAAAGGAATTTGCCGAAGCGGAGCGGTCGGGAAGTACTGTCAGTGATCAAAGGCTGAAAGAACGACGAGCTGGGAAACAAATTGCCCAGCTCGGCGAACAAGCGAAGCAATCGTGCCCCCCGCTCAAGGTGCCTAGCCACAACGTCGCTAATGATCTGAGGATGGTGCCCGGTTATAGCAATCTTGCAGATTACCTGCCCGACGATGTACATTATGAACCCATGGAGGTGCAGATACAAAGATACGAGTACGGGAAGCCTCTCGTCAAAGATGAAAGATCTCTATCAACGATGATGCGAAGATTGCATGATTGGTACTTGAAAACCTGCAGAGACTCTGGGGGGAGGAGTACCTTGTATGTGAAAGTTAAAAAGGAGCATGACCTCGTCGGAATTGAACTGTTGCCTGTTCCATTTGAGGAGTTCTATAAGTTTTTCAATCAATTGGCCCTCGATAAAACAACGGTCACCTGCTACTGTCTGTAAGTAGTACTACTTCTATCATTAAGTCTCTCTATATAGCTCAGCTCTTTCATTGCATGTATTTATAATCATCCTCACTATATTATGCAGATTGAAGATCGCCGAATTGAAGAAAAGACAAGTCGGTGATATTGGGTTCATTAACACATATCTCATAGATGCAACTCAGGTTAAATTTCATGCCACAGCTACCGAGGCCAACTTGCTACGATCATTGGTAATAAATGAAAACAAAGATATAATACTCTTTCCTTACAACTTCAAGTGAGTGTTACTGTCTTGTGCGTATTCGGTTTCCCTTATATATTAGTCAAGGTTATAGTAATGTAATTGATGAGTTATGCATGCGTGTGCAGTTTCCACTATATTCTCCTAGAGATTAAGCTTGAGCAGGGACTAGTAACCGTCTTAGACTCAAGACGAAAAGATCCCCAGGACTATGCAGACATGACTCAAATACTCGAGAAGTAAGTTAAATCGATCATTATCCACCATATCAGCAACTTTGTTCATTTCCTGATATATCAAGTAATTGTTTTCTTTGTCCGGCAGGGTTTGGAGAAAATTCACCAGAAAAGCTCCGGGACTGCCGAAGGAGCTGCAATTTAGACACCCGAAAGTAAGTACTATAGTAGCATGTTCCGCGCATCTACTAGTCATTCAAGCGCTAGTTTCATCAATACCATTTGGCATTCTTGCTTATCAGTTTGATTGACCTCTATTTCTTGTAAAGTGGTTGTGGCAGGAACAAGGGAATGATTTCTGTGGATACTACGTTTGCGAGTCCATCCGCCACACGACCTGTGAGCGGGGCTACACTGACGAACAATATGAAGTACGTAAATAACAACATTCACAATTTTATTTTATTACCATCATTTGTGTTGAGTTTCATTCATTCATATATATATGTATTGCCCCCCTTCTTTAAATTAGATGTTTCGGAAGCGGGATGAACTCCTAGCACCAGCTCGCATGCGAGCAATTCAAGAGGAATTGGCGGCATTCTTTCTTGACCACGTGATCCCTGAAGACGGAGAATACTATGTGGACCCTGAGTCTGTATGATTATATTTGTAAGAGATAATTATTGTATATATGTAGCCGGTAGTGTCGGATATGACTTCTTGTTGTTCGACCAATCTCTCGGAGAAGGAGAGGTGGTCGATATCACTTCTCTCTGTATGCATATATGTTCATGACGATTTTCTGTTTCCTTCGTTTGCTTACTAGCTAGCTAGCGTGTCTAGTCCTTTCTATACGTATGTATAGTACGTAGCGTCGACCAAGCACGTACATAAGAGAGGATACTTCTCTCTATTAATTATAGCTAGCTAACACAATATATGAAACATCTAAATTAACCCCCCAAAACCCCCAACCCCCCCCCCCCCTTTAAAAAAAACAAAAACCCCAACCACAGAAATGCTGACGCGTGGATGCCTATTGGTCCCGGTTGATGCCACCAACCGGGACCAAAGGGTCTCCTGCCTGGACTCCGTGCACAGGCCACGTGGAGGCCCATCTGTCCCGGTTCTGGATTGAACCGGGACTAAAGGGACAGGGCATTAGTACCAACCCTTTAGTCCCGGTTCCAGAACCGGGACAAAAGGTCCTTACAAACCGGGACAACAGGCCCTTTTTCTACCAGTGGTGGCGTCTGCATATATGGCCACACTAGTAACAATAGGCTATTGGTGGTGTTGCGTCATTTTTCCACCCCACTGGTATTTTGGGGTGACTCTTTGGCTGCGCGCCACCAATGTAGATTGTGTATAAGCCTTTCTTTTAATAGTATGGGTCCCTAACTAGTAATTGAATTCATGCTTCGACCAATTACTGCAAAAGTCCGGACAAGAGGAGAGAGGTAGGAAATATATTTTGATACTCCCTCTCACGACTAGGATCCTGGATGCCTTTTTCGAATTGAGGGGCTCGCGCCTCTATTTCATTTGACATGAAAAGAAATCAATAAATAGACATTCAGTCCCACATCATGGCTTCCAAAACAATAACCAGGAAAGCAAGCACCGACTCCTCTAGGCCTTAGGCACGATATCAGCGTAGGTCGCCACTATTTTTTGTTAATGCAACATTTACCAGGTATTCTTGAATTTGAGATTGTATGGCTCTGGTACCATTATCAAATTTATGCTCGAACCAGATACTCCAAAATCCAAACATATGGAGGAGGGCTGCAATATATTTCAACAATGATGTTTTCTTCTATGAAACTAGCTAGATCCGTTGTTATGCTTACCACAGTTACCCAACCACCCCACAATAGTAAACTACTACGGACAGTTTCCTACCCGTTAATGGTGACCAATGAAATAAGGGTATCTCTTTTATTACTTTGTACTAAATAAGTGACAATTAATATAAAATGGAGAGAGTAGTGTGCACTATATACATGCTTTACTGAAATTTTAGTTTTTGACTTTTGCCATTTTTCTTTCCAGGGTGTTCCAAGAACCCTTCGCCTTCACAAACATAGTTTGCATCACGAGAACAGATCCATGGAGGATGTCAAGGTTGATTAATTAATTGCTTCTGTTTTATGTGACATTCATTTTCACGCAGCATAGATATGGCCATACGTGTCCCCCTCGACGCAAGCTAGCTCTCCGCCGAGGAGCTTTGATGTGGATCGGCCCAAGAATTGTTTCTTCTTCCATATATGGCCTTTCTCTCCGAGTCCCTTGTCCCTCTCTCCAAGGCCAGCTAGACCATAATTTGTCGGCTTAGGCTGGTCACATGGAAAGTAGCATATACTAATATCATGCACATAATACTAATGTATGATACTACATTCATAATGTATGGTATCATAGGTTGGTATCCTAGTCATGCATGCCACATGCTAGTACATCATTTAATGTGATACGGTATCATATCATGATACTCAGTCCTCTTTTTTCTCATTTAATTATGTGATACCTCAGCAAAAATGTTTAGTTCGCATGCATGATATTATCTATGATACTTCAGTTATGACCAGCCTTAAATACGGAGACAATTAATATTTTGTGTTTGTCTTTGGGGGGAACATAAACATATTTTTAAAACAGAACTGCTAACACCAGTGAATCGCAATTAGTTTAGTGTATCGTCAATTCGTCATAGCTAACTAGCTAGCTGTTAGCTCTTGGTTGCATGTTTATCTTTACTTTATTTTCCATTTTTCTTTGTGGTGAGCTTCTCTTGATGCATCCGCAACTGCGAAAATTGGGAGTGATGCTCTTTCGTCATCCCAAAAAATGTCGCAAGCTTCATTACGCCATAATGTGCCTGATGAATAGATAGAGTCGATTGATACGACCGGCGATGGGCCGGACTATTCTCATCATCATACTCCACCCTGTAAGTAATTATCAAGATCACCGCACCAAGGACCCGTAAACCCTTTTCTATTTTGTCGTCTTGATGCGACAATTTTAGTTAGTGGAAAGTCATATTGTGTCTTGAAGCAGATAAAATGTGACGCTTATTATTAGTTTATAAGGCATGTAGCAAATTCTTTGAGCGGGATTCTGTTTACTTAAGGTCGGTTGTCGTGTGTTGTATCTTGCATCTTCCTGGCCTGTTTTAGGTCACTAGTATTTTTTTTCCTTTTGTTGTTGCTGACCGTCTGCTCCCGTGTCTCTCAAGAGTTGATCACATGCAGTCCTTCTGCATGGTTCAAAAATAAAATAGTAAAATGTCACTAATAGAGAAGCTCAAACCGTGAAGAAAAATAAACCATATATCAGCCACACTTTCCGGTTCGCCCTGGTTGCATGCGTGCGAAATAACGGATTGGACCCCATGGATCATTGTTCTCAACTGCCTCTATGTTGCTCATGCATGATGGAACCCAATACAAATATAACTATACCATTAGTTCAAAACAGTAAAGGATATGTAGACAACATGAATGTTGCACGTTTGATGTACACAACATCGGTGCACACTTTATGTGCATATCTGCAAATAACGTGTCGAACAATGGGGTGGACGCCATGGATTGATAGTATCATCAAGGGTGTGGCTAGATTTCAGTCGAAGTCTCTGTCAAGTGACACAACTCACAACATATAAAAATAAGAAAGAGAAAATGAAAAGGAAGTCTCAGTCAACCAAGATTTAGTGATCCCATCTCATCAAAGCCTGACAAATCTTAAACAGGGATACCTGTCCACGGACAGTTGTTACGGACGTATGTGTCTTGTCCACACCGATACCCCCCCCCCCCCCCCCCCCCCCCAAACTTCACTTTGTGGGCTCCTGATCTCCTGATTTCATACCAAATGATGCCATGTAGGCCCAATACATGTCGGTCCCAATCAAACTCTGCCATTGTGGAGACGATGCCACGATCATTTCATCAATTAGCTCAAACTGTTTGGAAGAAAAAAGTTGGCCAACCTGTATACTACAACAGCATTTTCCACGTCTCGATGTCTCCGTGGGTGATAATGCCCGCTCTTTGTGCACGTACCCTGGCTGCATTCATGCCCAAACGACGTAGGAGATGGGTGCTCTGCCATGGCCAGAGAAGGCCAGCAGGGAAAACGTCGAGATGACCGTCTGACTGAGACTGAGGAGAAAACGTACGTGTGTCACTGCTGTCCGATCCGAAAGCGACGTATGTGCGGTACACCGACTGACGGATCGCCAGTTCGTCAGACACATCAGTGCGTGGACTGTGCGGTTAACGGTGTGTGGATAGCTAGCTGGTGTCTTGGTAGGGTGTGCTGCAGGTGCATGCCAAAGGTACGCCCGCATGCATGATGAAGTACTAGTAAAATTATGGTGGACACGCTAGCCAGCATTTCCATGCACCTGCGCAAGAATCAGCTTGGAAGTGCTGAGTCCTGCTATATAGCCAGTTGGTGTATTTCAAAATGAAGAGGAAAGCTAGGGTGATGCATTGGAACTTCCTTTTTTTAACAGCGGATTTGCACGTTCTTTAGGAATGCGACATGTAACTCTTGGTCTGTACCTAGCTAGTAGCTGTGAGCAACGAGACAAACTAATTAAGCACCGGGTTCTAGCTGTCGTCTGATAGACATCTAGTTTAGGGAAATCCGATCTAATGAAGTCACGGCATTTCCAACAGATTGTATGTTAGTTTTGTTGATAAAATGTCCATGTCATCAACTAACAAGCTATCATACAGCTACTTTAATGGGTTGTATATATAAGCTACCCAATAGATGGTAAGAAAATAAATGTGATTGCACTTTATTTCACCTTGAAGTTTGTGCAAAGGTTGTTGGTTAATCTACATGTACAACTTTGCTCTCTTTCCACATTTAATACATGCTACATCATCACTATGTCCTAAATGGCAAATTTACTAACATCTATCTTACAACAGTTGAAAATGCCCTCAAAGAACAACAGCACAATTTCAGTGTAAGTTTCTTCAAGGGATACGTACAAAGCGGGCTTGGTTTCTCAGTCACCAATAGGTGCAGGTTTGTTCATATGTGAATGTTAGTATTATATGATACTCCGGTAAGTTCCTTTCGTCCTCGTTCGGTGTGA
This sequence comes from Triticum aestivum, assembly GCF_018294505.1. Taxonomy (NCBI): domain Eukaryota; kingdom Viridiplantae; phylum Streptophyta; class Magnoliopsida; order Poales; family Poaceae; genus Triticum; species Triticum aestivum. The sequence continues at coordinate 562,352,880 of NC_057806.1, forward strand.
CCCAGAACGATGGATGCATATCCAAATGTTAGATGCACGAATAGGGATGCAAATTCGTGATCTTTAGGGTGTCATCGGACTTTTCTTAGGAGGTGTTTGTTTCGTGCTTCTGTAACGTCTTCTGTTAACGCCGGGTAACAGATCGTGTTATCTGGTGTTTGTTTAAATCGCTCCGTAATCCCATACCATGTAAACAGATCACATCGTAATCTCGGCCTCATTCAGTTTGGAGGAAATCAAAATATAGAAATTAGGAGTCGTATAGGAATTTGATAGGATGACATTTGCCATCCTAAGGAATTGTCTTGCCTCGTTCCTACGCATAAAATGAGCTTTGAGCGGATGTGTATATTCCTTCAAAAACATAAAAAGTAAATAGTATTCCTACAAAATTCCCATACCCGTTTCCTACTAACCAAATGCATCTATAGGAAAATTTCCTATGGAATCCTTGTTCCTATGTTTTTCCCGTAGAAATCCTCTAAACCGAATGAGGCCTTCAACTGATTGCGCCCGAACCCCTCCGTTAACGTATTGCGTTACTAGCCGGGCGAGCCCCTGGTCGCAGCCCTCCCCCAGCCTTCGTTCTCCTCCGTCGCCACCAGCGACCCCGTGTGATCTCCTTCTCCGACGAACCCCAATCTTCTCACCGGAAACCCCCTCACCCCCAGGTCCATCTCCACTTCCGCCTCCCACCATGCCCCGTCTTCCCAAGGTCACCTCCACCTCCGCCCCTTATTTTCTTCCCGGCCCCAGATCAACCTGCGAGGAGCATGGATAGCCCATCATCCGACCTTGTTCCTTTCAAAAACCAGAGCGAGGAGCAGCAGCAGCCGCCGATCACCACCGGCTATTCTTTTGTCCACATCGTCGTACTCATCCGTCATCACCCACCCAAGATCTGTACGTGAAATTATACAACACGCTTCTGATGTATTCACGTTACAGTGTGCTACGTCTTGAGCTTGCGTTGGTTTTCCCCGAAGAGGAAGGGATGATGCAGCAGAGTAGCGCAAGTATTTCCCTCAGTTTTTGAGAACCAAGGTATCAATCCAGTAGGAGGCTATGCTCAAGTCCCTCGTACCTGCACAAAACGATAGCTACTCGCAACCAACGCGATTAGGGGTTGTCAATCCCTTCACGGTCACTTACGAGAGTGAGATCTGATAGATATAATATTTTTGGTATTTTTGGTATAAAGATGCAAAGTAAAAAGTAAAGGCAAAGTAAAAAAGCAAAGCAAGATTAAAGTGATGGAGATTGATATGATGAGAATAGACCCGGGGGCCATAGGTTTCACTAGTGGCTTCTCTCAAGAGCATAAGTATTCTATGGTGGGTGAACAAATTACTGTTGAGCAATTGACAGAATTGAGCATAGTTATGAGAATATCTAGGCATGATCATGTATATAGGCATCACGTCCATGACAAGTAGACCGAAACGATTCTGCATCTACTACTATTACTCCACTCATCGACCGCTATCCAACATGCATCTAGAGTATTAAGTTAAAAACAGAGTAACGCCTTAAGCAAGATGAATGATGTAGAGAGATAAATTCATGCAATATGAAATAAACCCCATCTTGTTATCCTCGATGGCAACGATGCAATACGTGCCTTGCTGCCCCTTCTGTCGCTGGGAAAGGACACCGCAAGATCGAACCCAAAGCTAAGCACTTCTGGCAAGAACTACCAATCTAGTTGGCCAAACCAAACGGATAATTCGAAGAGACTTGCAAAGATAACCAATCATACATAAAAGAATTCAGAGAAGATTCAAATATTATTCATAGATAGACTTGATCATAAACCCACAATTCACCGGTCTCAACAAACACACCGCAAAAAGAAAATTACATCGAATAGATCTCCACAAGAGAGGGGGGAACTTTGTATTGAGATCCAAAAAGAGAGAAGAAGCCACCTAGCTACTAACTATGGACCCGAAGGTCTGAGGTAAACTACTCACACTTCATCGGAGGGGCTAGGATGATGTAGAAGCCCTCCGTGATGACAGCCCTCTTCCGGCGGAGCTCCGGAACAGGCCCCAAGATGGGATCTCGTGGATACAGAAAGTTGCGGCGGTGGAATTAGGTTTTTGGCTCCTCTTTTGATCGTTTGGGGGTACGTGTGTATATATAGGAGGAAGAAGTACGTCGGTGGAGCACCGAGGGGCCCACGAGGCAGGGGGCGCGCCCTAGGGGGGGCGCCCCCCACCCTCATGACCTCCTCTTTGACTCCTTGGAGTAGGGTCCAAGTCTCCTGGATCACGTTCGGTGAGAAAATCACGTTCCCGAAGATTTTATTCCGTTTGGACTCGGTTTGATATTCTGTTTCTCCGAAACACTGAAATAGGCAAAAAACAGCAATTCTGGGCTGGGCCTCCGGTTAATAGGTTAGTTCCAAAAATAATATAAAAGTGGAAAATAAAGCCCAACATTGTCCAAAACAGTAGATAATATAGCATGGAGCAATCAAAAATTATAGATACGTTGGAGACGTATCAGGCATCCCCAAGCTTAATTCATGCTCGTCCTCGAGTAGGTAAATGATAAAAAGAGAATTTTTGATGCGGAGTGTTACTTGGCATAATTTCAATGCAAATCTTCTTAATTGTGATATGAATATTCAGATTCGAAAGATTCAAGACAAAAGTTCATATTGACATAAAAATAATAATACTTCAAGCATAGTAACAAAGCAATTATGTCTTCTCAAAATAACATGGCCAAAGAAAGTTATCCCTACAAAATCATATAGTCTGGCTATGCTCTATCTTCACCACACAAAGTATTTAAATCATGCACAACCCCGATGACAAGCCAAGCAATTGTTTCATACTCTAACTTTTTCAAAACTTTTTCAATCTTCACGCAATACATGAGCGTGAGCCATGGATATAGCACTATAGGTGGAATAGAATGGTGGTTGTGGAGAAGACAAAAAGGAGGGGAAGATAGTCTCACATCAACTAGGCGTATCAACGGGCTATGAAGATGCCCATCAATAGATATCAATGTGAGTGAGTAGGGAATGCCATGCAACGGATGCACTAGAGCTATAAGTATATGAAAGGTCAAAAAGAAACTAAGTGGGTGTGCATCCAACTTGCTTGCTCATGAAGACCCAGGACAATTTGAGGAAGCACATCATTGGAATATACAAGCCAAGTTCTATAATGTAAAATTCCCACTAGTATATGAAAGTGATAACATGAGAGACTCTCTACTATGAAGATCATGGTGCTACTTTGAAGCACAAGTGTGGTAAAAGGATAGTAACATTGTCCCTTCTCTCTTTTTCTCTCATTTTTTATATTTTTTTATTTGGGCATTTTCTCTTTTTTATGGCCTCTTTTCTTTCTTTTTTATTTGGGCTTCTTTGGCCTCTTTTATTTTTTTATTTTCGTCTGGAGTCTCATCCCGACTTATGGGGGAATCATAGTCTCCATCATCCTTTCCTCACTGGGACAATGCTCTAATAATGATGATCATCACACTTTTATTTTTCTTACAACTCAACAATTACATCTCGATACTTAGAACAAAATATGACTATATGTGAATGCATCCGGCGGTGTAGCGGGATATGCAATATGACAATGATGGAATGTGTCATGAACGGAACGGTGGAAAGTTGCATGGCAATATATCTCGGAATGGCTGTGGAAATGCCATAATAGGTAGGTATGGTGGCTGTTTTGAGGAAGGTATATGGTAGGTGTATGATACCGGCGAAAGGTGCATGGTATTAGAGAGGCTAGCAAAGGTGGAAGGGTGAGAGTGCGTATAATCCATGGACTCAACATTAGTCATAAAGAACTCATATACTTATTGCAAAAATCTAGAAGTTATCAAAGCAAAGTATTACGCGCATGCTCCTAGGGGGATAGATTGGTAGGAAAAGACCATCGCTCGTCCCCGACCGCCACTCATAAGGAAGACAATCAATAAATAAATCATGCTCCGACTTCATCACATAACGGTTCACCATATGTGCATGTTACGGAAATCACAAACTTTAACACAAGTATTCTTTAAATTCACAACTACTCAACTAGCATGACTTTAATATTATCTCCTCCATATCTCAAAACAATTATCAAGCTTCAATATTTCTTAGTATTCAACACACTCAAAAGAAAGTTTCACAAATCTTGAACACCAAGCATATTATTATTAAGCAAATTACCATGCTATTAAGAGACTCTCAAAATAATTTAAGTGAGGCATGAGAGATCAATAGTTTCTTTAAAACAAATCCACCACCGTGCTCTAAAAGATCCAAGTGAAGCACATAGAGCAAAATTATAACGCTCAAAAGATATAAGTGAAGCACATAGAGCAAAACTACATAGCTCAAAAGATATAAGTGAAGCACATAGAGCAAAACTACATAGCTCAAAAGATATAAGTGAAGCACATAGAGTATTCTATCAAATTTTAATTCATGTATGGCTCTCTCAAAAGGTGTGTACAGAAAGGATGAATGTGGTATACTAAGACACAAAGACACAAATAATACAAGACGCTCCAAGAAAAACACATATCATGTTGGTGAATAAAAATATAGCTCCAAGTAAATTACCGATGGAAGTGGACGAAAGAGGGGGTGCCTCCCGGGGCATCCCCAAGCTTTGACTTCTTGGTGTCTTTGGATTATCTTGGGGGTGCCATGGGCATCCCCAAGCTTAGGCTCTTGCAACTCCTTGTTCCATAATCCATCAAAAGAATTCACCCAAAACTAACTTCACAACACAAAACTCAAAATAGAAAACTCATGAGCTCCGTTAGCGAAAGAAAACAAAAGACCACTTAAAGGTACTGTAATGAACTCATTCTTTATTTATATTGGTGTTAAACCTACTGTATTACAACTTCTCTATGGATTATAAACTATTTTACTAACCATAGATTCATCAAAATAAGCAAACAACACACGAAAAAGAGAATCTGTCAAAAACAGAACAGTCTGTAGTAATCTGTAGCTAGCGCAAGATCTGGAACCCCAAAAATTCTAAAATAAATTGCTGGACGTGAGGAATTTATCTATTAATCATTTGCAAAAATAATTAACTAAATATCACTCTTCAAATAAAAATTACAGCAGTTCTCGTGAGCGCTAAAGTTTCTGTTTTTTATAGCAAGTTCAACAAGACTTTCCCCAAGTCTTCCCAACGGTTCTACTTGGCACAAACACTAATTAAACACAAAAAACACAACAAAAACAGAGTCTAAATAATTTATTTATTACTAAGCAGGAGCAAAAAGCAAGGAATAAAAATAAAATTGGGTTGCCTCCCAACAAGCGCTATCGTTTAACGCACCTAGCTTGGCATAAAAGCGAGGATAGATCTAAGTATTGCCATCTTTGGTAGGCAATCCATAAGTGGCTCTCATGATGGTTTCATATGGTAATTTTATTTTCTTTCTTGGAAAGTGTTCCATGCCCTTTTTTAATGAAAATTGAAATCTAATATTCCCTTCCTTCATATCAATAATCGCACCAACCGTTCTAAGGAAATGTCTACCAAGAATAATAGGGCAAGAAGGATTGCAATCTATATCAAGAACAATGAAATCTACGGGCACATAATTCCTATTTGCAACAATAAGAACATCATTAATCCTTCCCATAGGTTTCTTAATAGTAGAATCCGCGAGATGCAAGTTTAGAGAGCAATCATCAAAATTGCGGAAATCTAGCAAATCACACAAAGCTTTGGGAATAGTGGAGACACTAGCACCCAAATCACACAAAGCATAAAACTCATGATCTTTAATTTTAATTTTAATAGTTGGTTCCCACGCATCATAGAGTTTTCCAGGGATAGAAACTTTGAACCCAAGTTTTTCTTCATAAGATTGCATCAAGGCATCAACAATATGTTCGGTGAAGGCTTTATTTTGACTATAAGCATGTGGAGAATTTAGCACATATTGCAACAAGGAAATACAATCAATTAAAGAGCAACTTTCATAATTAAATTCCTTCAAATCCAATATAGTGGGTTTAGCAACATCTAGATTTTTATTTCTTTCAATCTCACTTTCATCAATTTCATCATTAAGATCTAAATACTCCGAATTTTTAGAATGCCTTCTAGGTAAAGGAAGATCATATTCAGTTTCATCAAGATTCATATTGCAAAATAAATATTTAATAGGGGACACATCAATAACTTTTAGATCTTCATCTTGATTTTCATAGGAATTGGAAGAACACGCTTTAATAAAGGCATCTTTGGAAGCACGCATCCTAGCGGTTCTTTCCTTGCACTCATCAATGGAAATTGTCATGGCTTTGAGAGACTCATTGATATGATGCTTAGGAGGAATAGATCTAATCTTTAAAGAATCAATCTCAAGAGAAATTCTATCAACGTTTCTAGCCAAATCATCAACTTTAAGAAATTTCTCTTCAAGCAAAGCATTAAAATTCTTTTGTGAATTCATAAACTCTTTAACACTATTCTCAAATTCAGAGGGCATCTTATTATAATTTCCATAAGAGTTGTTGTAGGAATTCCCATAATTATTAGAAGGATTACTAGGATATGGCCTAGGATTAAAATGCCCTCTATAAGCGTTGTTACCAAAATTATTCCTACCAACAAAATTCACATTCATAGATTCATTATTATTCTCAATCAAAGTAGACAAAGGCATATCATTAGGATCAAAAGAAACACTCTTAGTAGCAAATAATTTCATAAGTTCATCCATCTTTCCACTTAAAACATTGATTTCTTCTATTGCATGCACTTTTTTATTAGAAGATCTTCAGTATGCCATTGAGAATAATTAACCATAATATTATCTAGGAGTTTAATAGCATCTCCTAAAGTGATTTCCATAAAGGTGCCTCCCGCGGCCGAATCTAAAAGATTTCTAGAAGCAAAATTCAATCCGGCATAAAAATTTTGTATGATCATCCACAAATTCAAACCATGAGTAGGGCAATTACGTATCATTAATTTCATTCTCTCCCAAGCTTGTGCAACATGTTCATGATCAAGTTGCTTAAAGTTCATAATATCGTTTCTAAGAGAGATGATCTTAGCGGGAGGGAAATACTTAGAGATAAAAGCATCTTTGCACTTGTTCCAAGAATCAATACTATTCTTAGGCAAAGACGAAAACCAAGCTTTAGCACGATCTCTAAGCGAAAAAGGAAATAGCTTCAATTTAACGACATCATTATCGACATCATTTTTCTTTTGCATATCACATAAATCAACGAAGCTATTCAGAGGAGTAGCAACATCTTCACTAGGAACGCCGGCGAATTGATCTTTCATAACAAGATTCAACAAAGCAGCATTGATTTCACAAGATTCAGTATTAGCAAGAGGAACAATCGGAGTGCTAAGGAAATCATTATTATTGGTATTGGTTAAGTCACACAATTTGGTATTATCTTGAGCCATCGCGACAAACAAGCAATCTAACACACGGGCAAACAAAAAGCAAGTGGGCAAAAGAGGCAAATAGAGAGAGAGAGAGGGCGAATAAAACGGCAAGGGTGAAGTGGGGGAGAGGAAAACGAGAGGCAAATGACAAATAATGTAATGCGAGAGATAGGGATTGTGATGGGTACTTGGTATGTTGACTTTTTGCGTAGACTCCTCGGCAACGGCGCCAGAAATCCTTCTTGCTACGTCTTGAGCTTGCGTTGGTTTTCCACGAAGAGGAAGGGATGATGCAGCAGAGTAGCATAAGTATTTCCCTCAGTTTTTGAGAACCAAGGTATCAATCCAGTAGGAGGACACGCTCAAGTCCCTCGTACCTGCACAAAACGATAGCTACTCCCAACCAACGCGATTAGGTGTTGTCAATCCCTTCACAGTCACTTACAAGAGTGAGATCTGATAGATATAATATTTTTGGTATTTTTGGTATAAAGATGCAAAGTAAAAAAGTAAAGGCAAAGTAAAAAAGCAAAGCAACATTAAAGTGATGGAGATTGATATGGTGAGAATACACCCGGGGGCCATAGGTTTCACTAGTGGCTTCTCTCAAGAGCATAAGTATTCTACAGTGGGTGAACAAATTACTGTTGAGCAATTGACAGAATTGAGCATAGTTATGAGAATATCTAGGCATGATCATGTATATAGGCATCATCTCCGTGACAAGTAGATCCAAACGATTCTGCATCTACTAGTATTACTCCACTCATTGACCGCTATCCAGCATGCATCTAGAGTATTAAGTTAAAAATAGAGTAATGCCTTAAGCAAGATGACATGATGTAGAGAGATAAATTCATGCAATATGAAATAAACCCCATCTTGTTATCCTCGATGGCAACGATGCAATACGTGCCTTGATGCCCCTTCTATCACTGGGAAAGGACACCGCAAGATCGAACCCAAAGCTAAGCACTTCTCCCATGGCAAGAACTACCAATCTAGTTGGCCAAACCAAACGGATAATTCGAAGAGACTTGCAAAGATAACCAATCATACATAAAAGAATTCAGAGAATATTCAAATATTATTCATAGATAGACTTGATCATAAACCCACAATTCATCGGTCTCAACAAACACACCGCAAAAAGAAAATTACATCGAATAGATCTCCACAAGAGAGGGGGAGAACTTTGTATTGAGATCCAAAAAGAGAGAAGAAGCCATCTAGCTACTAACTATGGACCCGAAGGTCTGAGGTAAACTACTCACACTTCATCAGAGGGGCTAGGATGATGTAGAAGCCCTCCGTGATGACGGCCCTCTTCCGGCGGAGCTCCGGAAGAGGCCCGAAGATGGGATCTCGTGGATACAGAAAGTTGCGACGGTGGAATTAGGTTTTTGGCTCCTCTTCTGTTCGTTTGGGGGTACGTGTGTATATATAGGAGGAAGAAGTACGTCGGTGGAGCACCGAGGGGCCCACGAGGCAGGGGGCGCGCCCTAGGGGGGGCGCCCCCCACCCTCGTGACCTCCTCTTTGACTTCTTGGAGTAGGGTCCAAGTCTCCTGGATCACGTTCGGTGAGAAAATCACGTTCCCGAAGATTTTATTCCGTTTGGACTCCGTTTGATATTTTGTTTCTCCAAAACACTGAAATAGGCAAAAACAGCAATTCTGGATTGGGCCTCCGGTTAATAGGTTAGTCCCAAAAATAATATAAAAGTGGAAAATAAAGCCCAATATAGTTCAAAACAGTAGATAATATAGCATGGAGCAATCAAAAATTATAGATACGTTGGAGACGTATCACAGTGCCGAAACAAACACTGTGAAGTAAATTGATAACGTTACTACTCTGGCCCAAACAAAACCTCACACGGATCGTTACACCTTCGATCCCGCTGCGACCTGATACCTTTACCATTTGCGTTACCGTCCAGCGAACCAAACACCTCCTTAGTTTAAATAGAATGAGCTTAAAATTTAGAAGTTCTAAAATTTTAGTTCTTTCGGTGGAACTAAAGAAGATCGGAGAATATAGGGTGCCCATTTGCACCCTAGGCATGAAACCCCTTATAGAGTGCGCATCAGGCGGCCTCTATGCACATACAGTGTCAACACTAGCTGAAAACACATCTAAAACTGCATTAATTTGACGTTGCCATAGAATATTATAGTGTGTTTTCTCTAGTATATTCTTGTCTTGTTTTGCGAAAGTTTGTGTGGTGTTGTCATGGAAACAACATAATATAAGTGGATATTGTTAGTGAGTTCATTGTAATAATGATATTAGGGGTGTGTAGAATGATCCTATAGTGAAGATCGACGTATAGTGACATTGATGAATTTTTAGTAGCTTCTGCTGTCTTGATGAAGCACCTAGGAGGCGTCGAGGGAGGATATATCGGACTCAATCCTAGAGCTTCCTGAATGAAATTTGGACCTTTAGTGGATTAGGATGTGTTTTCTTGAAGGTATAGATAAGGAGGGGTTAAGACCATCAAAATTTTATGGGATGAGCTAGGTCAAGTGTTTAGTTGGTATGATCCCATTTTATCTTTGGTTGAAAGGACATGAGGTGGGTGCGAGAAGCTGGTTTGGCTTGTGGTAATCTTCTGATCCATGTGCTAAGATTATCCCATGTTTTGCATAAAGTCTAATCAAGCAACGAACATATGTTTAGATGTATTCACTGTCATACTTTCTTATTTTACATAGAACAGAAGATACACCCACAAGAGTACAAATCCACACATCACACAATGCTTAGATAGTGGAAAAGTGCAAACTTACCATCAGCGTCTAGTACATGAAAGATCATGCAGAGTATTTTGAAGAAGCCTTGGAGATCTATGAGGAGTTTGATCGAGTTAATGCAGTTCAACTATGACTTTGATGAGGATCTGGTGGCTCAGTTTCTTGCCATCGTTCACTTTGGGACTGATGATATTCGCACTATAGCTTGGATGACAGGACTCTTTGTGTGATTAATTTAGATTTTGTCTTATCTTGCGTCGGCTTAATTTGTGAACACTTTTTTGAAAGGGATTTTTATTTCTGAGCCCCTGGTTCCTCGGCTCTACTCATTCATCCCTACTCTGTTAACTTTTTCTCACTTTTCCCACTCCCTTGCCCGAAACCCTCAGAACAGGTTATAACGGCCGTTGCTGTCGGGTCAATGCCTTTGACCGTTAGCTGATGAGTGGGGCCGCGTATACGTGGGTGCATGCGAGACTGCGGTCGTGGGGTAGCACGTGTCCATGGGCAACCACCTCCATCGCCCCTACCATTTTCCCCCAAATCCCCTCCCTACCGCATCGTCTTCCTCTCCCCCACCGGCGTCGTCTCTCTCTCCTCCACTGCCTCCACCGCACCGTCTCGCTCTCCCCCACCACATCCTCTTCCTCACCTTCATTGTCACCATCTGTCAGATGGCCGACGCTCGTGGCGACGCTGGCGCAACGGCCAGAGATGTGGTGGAGCTATAGGGTCCAGGCGCGGTGACCGCGGATGTCGGCGGCGTCCACGGCGGTACGGGGAAACTCTCAACCGCTGCGGATGTGGCGGGCTCCGCCTCGTCGCTCCAGAAGGTGAAGGCGTCGAGCAGCGCAGTCCATTCAGATGCCCCTGTTGCGCCGCCTGCCGTGGTGGAGGAGGTATTTGCACTTGCTTAGCTTGTAGAGTTAATTGCTCCCTAGTTGCATTGGTTAGATTGTGATTCATACGGTAGTTTAGATGGTTAGAGTAGTTGGTTTGATGGATGGGCCAGGGTTTTCTATAGGGTATAGGTTGGGGGGACGGGGGTTTTTGCACTATGGTTTGTTGAATAAATTTGTTGCAAAAATGCTATGTTGTGAACTATGATTTTAGGTGTTGCAATGATTGGGGTTTTTAGATTGGGATTTGGATAAATTCGTTGCAAAAATGCTAGATGTTGTGAACAGATTGGGTTTTTTAATGCTATGATGCTTATTAGATTTGTTTTTAGTGCTCACATATTGGGGTTTTTAATGCTACTCAGATTCGTTGCCTTAGATTGGGTCCCTATTAGATTTGTTTTTGAATGCTATTCAGATTGGGGTTTTGAATGTCATATGCCCAAATGGAATCCATTGATTAAGAAGTTATAAATTTAATTCAATGTGTGTAAATTTGTCATATTGGGGTTTTTGATTCATTAGTATATAAATTTGATTCAATGTGTGTGCATGACCAATGATTAATGTGTTATTTGAATGTCATATTGGGGTTTTTGATGAATGTGTATACAAATATAATACATTGATATACTAGTGATGGATATGGTTTTTGAATGCATAGAGCTAAGGGGCACAGAAATAAAAAAATCCCAACTTCTAAACCATTTCTGATATTGGGAGTATATTAGCCCTATGATCAATGTGTCATGTGTGCATATCTAAATTTTCAATTGGCTACTAGTGGTGGATGTAATTGTATATTCAGGAGGATGATGGTTGGGGGGGAAGAGGAAGCTAGACGACTACGACCCGTACGAGGGGGCGTTTAGTGATGATTCTGAATATGAGGTAAGCCTATCCCTTGTTCATTTAGCTCCTTTGACATGGTGAATATGAATCTATAATGTATTAATGCAATTCATTCATGTGTGCAGTATGATTCTGGAGATGATGTGTACAAGGGAAACGTCGCATCCTTAACAGCTAAGGAGGTGCAGAGGAGTTGCTTCCTTCTATAATCGCAAGTTCAAGAAGTGGCACTGCCCCTACTGCACCACCAAGCCAAAGCCCAAGGATGGCCGCTTCGATCACCTTCTGTCTCATGCAGAGGATGTAGCGATCCGCGGGGAGGACTACATGATCAGGGGGCAGCATGCTGCGCTCGTGAAGGCCCTGACTCCAGCGTGAAGTGATGTGATGATGTTGTGATGGTGTGATGATGTGAACTGAATCTTAGTCTTTTGGGTACTTAGGGTCCGGTTACTTATGGTAAACTTAATGTGGCAGTTTATAGTGTGAACTTAATCTATGGTGATGCTAGTAACGTATTATTCTATCTATATTTGTGTGTCCTTATATTTGCCTATGGTGTATGGTTAGTTCTGTTTAGATGTTGTGAACTAAAGTTTAGGTGCTGCAATGATCAGACATGTTGTTTCAGTGTTGCTTCACTGATCAGACATGTTGTTTCACTAATCACACATGTTGTTTCAGTGTTGCTTCACTGATCACACATGTTACTGGTCTCATGTTTATTAATCAAATCAAATGCATGCTTTTTCCCACCAGCAAATTATCTATGTATGTTTGTGTAAATTCAAGAAAATGCAAAAAAATAAAACCTTGAAAAACTATCTATGTTTGTGTTGGAGATCATGTGTGCAAAATTTGAGGTGATTTAGAGGAGATCACAAAAATTTGAATTTGAGATATATGCTCCAAATGAGCTCCCATGCTAGGGTAAACAACCCATTTGTAATCAAGTTTTTTGGACCTACTCTAAATGAGCCAAATGTTTTGTATTAACACCTATTCAATCTATATAGTGTAGATTCGAAGTCTCACTATTTTTTGAATTAATCTTCATATTTTTACATTTTCCTTTGAAAAATATGCTTTAATATAAAAACTATTAAAAACATGTTAAAAAATGAAAATGTAAAACTAAGTTCAGATCCTTCTTATTCACTTTCAAATAAAGATTTGGTGATTTTTAAAAAAAATTCAAAAACAGAAGGTAACCCTACCTCATCTCCTTGAACTCTATGAAATCTTGTAGGTGATAGCTCATATGTGTGAAGGTTTTCTCTTGAAAATGACCATAGACCAAGTTTATAATTTTTGGTTGGTAACATGTCACATAAGACAACATTGTGCGCAGGTTTCATATTTTTTTAAATTAATGGTGCTCATTTGACCTCGACCGTGCCTGCTAGGGTTTTTTTTCATGAAAATGACCATAGATCAAGTTTGGTAGTTTTCCTCGTTAGTGTGTCTTATAAAACAACGAACGTCGAAGGTTTCATATTTTCTTGATTTTTTTAATTAGTTATGCTCAGTCAAAGCTTTCGTAACCTCGTTGACCAGCTCAAAACCCCTCTAAACCCCACGGGGTTTCGCCTAACCCTAGCTCCGAACGTCAGCCATCTGATCATACCCTCGCGCCAAGCGACAACCCTCGGATGTGGTCTTCTAGAAGGAATTCGATGGGCAAGCTGCGTGCAGGCTCCGGGCCGTTGGATCACAAGGATGGCTTCGCATCGTTGGATCGTGGGGCGATCCGCGAGAGGCGATCCTGTTGGTTGCGCCTGGCTGCTTGCCCACCACTGACTCTGCAGAAAAAAACCGGTGGTGTTGGGCCCAAAAGGAAATCAAGCTCTAGTTGGGCCGTCGAATCGCGTCGTTTTTTTGTGAACGTGCTGGCTCTGTTTTTTGTGAACGTGTTGGCTCTGTTTTTTTTGCATCGTTTGAAATTACACAACAATTGACATTGCGTAGAAAATTTAGTTCTTTTTGTTCTATACAAATGTAAAATGACCAGATTTATAAGGGCTAAATTTATTTTTATCATGCAAAATGGCCACAAACTATTAAAAAATGGATCATTTTGCATTTGTATAATGGCCACAAACCCTCTATGTCTTATCATGCAAAATGACTAAATTTTTATGGGACAAATTTATTTTTATCATGCAAAATGGCCACAAGCTCTTCAAAAATTGTCTCTTTTTATTCATATAATATAGGGTTTGACCACGGATTCCCACACGTGCAATTAGCTTCTTTTTCTTCTTCTTTTCAAACCACCGTTTCCCACGTGTGTACACTCCTGATACTGCGGTGGGTTTGAAAATGGGCTACTAACTTCACATTTGACCCTGTTATTGCCACGGCCAAATAACACGTAGCACTACGGCTATTTAAGCCACCATCTGCCTCTGCCATCCCTCATACATCTGCCCTTTTTGCTCTTCGACCCCTTCTCCGTCTTCTGCACATCCCTCAGCCATGCAGTACACCAGACCAACCTACCGCTTCCCACCCACTGTGTCGGAGAGCTCAACCCTACCGGCGTGTACGTTGATCGCACACTACGTGTGTGGGCGATATCAAGGCTGAGGACCGCAAGGAACTTCACCGAGTTTTTCCTCGCGTTCGGCTACCACCACCTCCCGAGGGGATCTCCAACGATGTTACGTGTCTAGGAGGTCATCCAAAACCGGGTGGTGGTTGTTCTCCTTGCCCACTTCACCAACATATTCGACGCCTTCTACCTCCTCGGTCGGGTGTTTTGGTGTGGCTTCGAGTTCATGGCTTTCACCACCCACAACAGCTTCACGGAGTACAACAACATCTTCCCCACTGCGATGAGCATGCACACTCTTCCATACCCCATCGACAATGCCCCAGAGGAGCAGTGAAAAGGGCGCCCGGAGGATGAGCGAGGTGGAGAAGGCGGCGGTTAGGGTTCTAAACCCTCTATCTTTTTAGTGTATTTTATGTTAAGTTGTACTTGAACTATGTTGGAGTTCCTTTGGGCTTGTTGGCCCTTTTCTTAAATTCTATTATTAAGTTTTCTATCTATTCTATTATTAAGTTCTTCCTAGTTTGAGCTGTGTGATCATACTATGGGCTTGTTGGCCCTATCTACATATCGGGACTACATATTTGTTGATTATTTTCTTAGAGAGCTCGACCTGTTAGTAGGGTTCCCTTGTTAGTAACTACCTAGTGCATGCAAGCAAGCTTTGTTAGTAGGGATGAATGAGTACAACTAAGCAAGAGAGTGGCTCTTTTTTACACAAGCCACAAATATGTAGCCACCTAGCTAGAAGAGAGGAACCAGCGGCAGTGACCGTCGCTGCATCCGTGGCGGCTGGCGTGCAAGAAAGAGGCTCGGTCAGTGCATCGTGGCGGACGCATCGGCGCATGCAGGCTCAGCTGGCGCATCGTGGGATCGTGGCATCGGTGCATGCAGGCTCGAACGACGCATGCAGGAAGGGTTTGCTGGGTGCATGCATAGCAGGCTTCTGCCCTGGCAGCGCGTGCAGACGTTTGATGTCTACTACACAATCTTCTTCTTGTAGACGTTGTTGGGCCTCCAAGTGCAGAGGTTTGTACGACAGTAGCAAATTTCCCTCAAGTGGATGACCTAAGGTTTATCAATCCGTATGAGGCGTAGGATGAAGATGGTCTTTCTCAAGCAACCCTGCAACCAAATAACAAAAAGTCTCTTGTTTCCCCAACACACCCAATACAACGGTAAATTGTATAGGTGCACTAGTTCGGCGAAGAGATGGTCAAACAAGTGGTATATGGATAGTAGATAAAGGTATTTGTAATCTGAAATTATAAAAACAGCAAGGTAACAAGTGATAAAAGTGAGCGTAAACGGTATTGCAATATGTTGAAACAAGGCCTAGGGTTCATACTTTCACTAGTGCAAGTCCTCTCAACAATACTAACATAATTGGATCACATAACTATCCCTCAACATGCAACAAAGAGTCACTCCAAAGTCACTAATAGCGGAGAACGAACGAAGAGATTATGGTAGGGTACGAAACCACCTCAAAGTTATTCTTTCCAATCAATCCGTTGGGCTATTCCTGTAAGTGTCACAAACAACCCTAGAGTGCGTACTAGAATAACACCTTAAGACACAAATCAACCAAAACCCTAATGTCACCTAGATACTCCAATATCACGTCAAGTATCTGTGGGTATGATTATACGATGTGCGACACACAATCTTAGATTCATCTATTCAACCAACACATAGAACCTCAAAGAGTGCCCCAAAGTTCCTACCGGAGAATCACGACGAAAACATGTGCCAACCCTTATGCATAGGTTCATGGGCGGAACCCGCAAGTTGATCACCAAAACATACATCAAGTGAATCACGTGATATCCCATTGTCACCACAGATATCCACGGCAAGACATACATCAAGTGTTCTTAAATCTTTAAAGACTCAATCCGATAATATAACTTCAAAGGGGAAACTCAATTCATTACAAGAGAATAGAGGGGAGGAGAAACATAAGATCCAACTATAATAACAAAGCTCACGATACATCAAGATCGTACCACCTCAAGAACACGAGAGAGAGAGAGAGATCAAATACATAGCTACTGGTACATACCCTCAGCCCCGAGGGAGAACTACTCCCTCCTCGTCATAGAGAGCACCGGGATGATGAAGATGGCCACCGAAGAAGGATTACCCCCTCCGGCAGGGTGCCGGAACGGGTCTAGATTGGCTTTCGGTGGCTACGGAGGCTTCTGGCGGCGGAACTCCCGATCTAATCTCCGTTCTGGATGTTTTAAGATACGTAGGTATATATGGGTGAAAGGAGTACGTCGGTGGACCGAAGGGGGGGGGCACGAGGCAGGGGGGCGCACCCCCTACCCTTGTGAGCACCTCCTTCATCTTCTGAACTAGGGTCCAAGTCTATCCGGTAGGTTTCCTTCCAAAAATAACTTCTCTAGTTGATTTCGTTCCGTTTCGACTCCGTTTGATATTCCTTTTCTTCGAAACACTGAAATAGGCATAAAATAGCAAATCTGGGCTGGGCCTCCAGTTAATAGGTTAGTCCCAAAAGTAATATAAAAGTGGATAATAAAGCCCAATATTGCCCAAAACAGTAGATAATATAGTATGGAGCGATCAAAAATTATAGATACGTTGGAGACGTATCAAGCATCCCCAAGCTTAATTCCTGCTCGTCCTCGAGTAGGTAAATGATAAAAAAGATAATTTTTGATGTGGAATGCTAGTTGGCATAACTTCAATGTAATTCTTCCTACTTGTGATACAAATATTCAGATCCGAAAGATTCAAGACAAAAGTTCATTTTGACATAAAAATAATAATACTTCAAGCATACTAACTAAGTGATACATCTCCAACATATCGATAATTTTTGATTGCTCGATGCTATATTATCTACTGTTTTGGGCAATATTGGGCTTTATTATCCACTTTTATATTACTTTTGGGACTAACCTATTAACCGGAGGCCCAGCCCAGATTTGTTGTTTTATGCCTATTTCAGTGTTTCGAAGAAAAGGAATATCAAACGGAGTCGAAATGGAACGAAATCAACTGGAGAAGTTATTTTTGGAACGAAAGCCACCAGATAGACTTGGAATCCACGTCAGGAGATATGGGAGGTGCTCACGAGGGTGGGGGTCGCCCCCCCCCTAGGGCGCGCCCCCTACCTCGTGGGGCGCCCGTGGCTCCTCCGACGTACTTCCTGCACCCATATATATCGTCGTACCCTAAAACTTCCAGAACGAACAATAGATCGGGAGTTCCGCCGCCAGAAGCCTCCGTAGCCACCGAAAACCAATCTAGACCCATTCCGGCACCCTGCCGGAGGGGGCAATCCCTCTCCGGTGGCCATCTTCATCATCCCGGTGCTCTCCGTGACGAGGAGGGAGTAGTTCTCACTCGGGGCTGAGGGTATGTACCCGTAGCTATGTGTTTGATCTCTCTCTCTCTCTCTCTCTCGTGTTCTTGAGGTGATACGATCTTGATGTATCACGAGCTTTGCTATTATAGTTGGATCTTATGTTTCTCCTCCCCCTCTACTCTCTTGTAATGATTTGAGTTTCCCCTTTGGAGTAATCTTATCAGATGGAGTCTTTAAAGATTTGAGAACACTTGATGTATGTCTTGTCGTGGATATCTATGGTGACAATGGGATATCACGTGATTGACTTGATGTATGTTTTGGTGATCAACTTGCGGGTTCCGCCCATGAACCTATGCATAGGGGTTGGCACACGTTTTCGTCGTGATTCTCTGGTAGGAACTTTGGGGCACTCTTTGAGGTCCTTTGTGTTGGTTGAATAGATGAATCTGAGATTGTGTGACGCATATCGTATAATCATACCCACGGATACTTGAGGTGATATTGGAGTATCTAGGTGACATTAGGGTTTTGGTTGATTTGTGTCTTAAGGTGTTATTCTAGTACGAACTCTAGGGCTGTTTGTGACACTTATAGGAATAGCCCAACGGATTGATTGGAAAGAATAACTTTGAGGTGGTTTCTTACCCTACCATAATCTCTTCGTTCATTCTCCGCTATTAGTGACTTTGGAGTGACTCTTTGTTGCATGTTGAGGGATAGTTTCATGATCAAATTATGTTACTATTGTTGTGGGAACTTACACTAGTGAAAGTATGAGCCCTAGGCCTTATTTCCATGCATTGCAATACCGTTTACGCTCACTTTTATCATTAGTTACCTTGCTGTTTTTATAATTTCAGATTACAAAGACCTTTATCTACTATCCATATACCACTTGTATCACCATCTCTTCGCCGAACTAGTGCACCTATACAATTTACCTTTGTATTGGGTGTGTTGGGGACACAAGAGACTCTTTGTTATTTGGTTGCAGGGTTGCTTGAGAGAGACCATCTTCATCCTACGCCTCCTACGGATTGATAAACCTTGGGTCATCCACTTGAGGGAAAATTGCTACTGTCCTACAAACCTCTGCACTTGGAGGCCCAACAACGTCTATAAGAAGAAGGTTGTGTAGTAGACATCAAGCTCTTTTCTGGCGCCGTTTCCGGGGAGGTGAGTGCTTGAAGGTATATCTTTAGATCTTGGAATCGAGTCTTTTAGTTTCTTGTTTTATCTCTAGTTTTGTTTATAAAAGAAAACTATAAATAAATGGAATTGAGTTTGTCTCATATGCTTCACCTTTTTAATATCTTTTGTGAGTATGATGGAAAGGATAATTGTGCTCAAGTGCTAGAAGAAGAAATCTATAAAATGTTTCGCACTAAATATTTGAATGATGAGCATGATTGCAATGTTGTTAGTATGAATTCCTTGAATATCCATGATTCTAATGATATGCAAAGCCACAAGCTTGGGGAAGCTATGTTTGATGAGTATGATAATTTTTTGTCCCCCATGTTTTGATGAGCAAATTTATTATGATGAAAGCATGCCTCCTATCTATGATGATTATTGTGATGACACGTATGCTTTAAAGAATAATAATAACAATGAAACTTGTCATCTTGATTTCAATTTTCAATCCTATGATAGTTACTTTGTTGAGTTTGCTCCCACTACTATTAATGAGAAGAATTTTGCTTATGTGGAGAGTAATAAAATTTCTATGGTTGTAGATCATGAAAAGAATGCTTTAGATACTGGTTATATTGTTGAATTCATTCATGATGCTACTGAAAATTATTATGAGGGAGGAACATATGCTTGTAGGAATTGCAATAATATCAACTTTCCTCTCTATGTGCTTAAAGTTTCGAAGTTATGCTTATTTTGCCCTCCTACGCTAGTTGATTATTGTTCCCATAAGTTGTTTGCTCACAAAATCCCTATGCATAGGAAGTGGGTTAGACTTAAATGTGTTAGTCATATTCTTCATGATGCTCCCTTTATGTTACAATTCTTATCCTTTATGTGAGCATCGTTGAAATCATCATGCCTAGCTAGGGGCGTTAAACGATAGCGCTTGTTGGGAGGCAACCCAATTTTATTTTTGTTCATTACTTTTTGCTCCTGTTTAGTAATAAATAATTCATCTAGCCTCTATTTAAATGTGGTTTCAGTTGTTTAATTAGTGTTTGTGCCAAGTAGAACCTTTGGGAAGACTTGGGGAAAGTCTTGTTGATCATGCTGTAAAAAAACAGAACCTTTAGCACTCACGAGAATTGCTGCCATTTTTATTTGGAGGGTCATATTTAGTTAATTATTTTTTCAGATGATTAATAGATAAATTCCTCACGTCCAGAAATTTATTTTATAATTTTTGGGTCCCAGATCTTGCGCTAGCTACAGATTACTACAGACTGTTCTGTTTTTGACTGATTCTGTTTTTCATGTGTTGTTTACTTATTTTGATGAATCTATGGCTAGTAAAATAGTTTATAAACCATAGAGAAGTTGGAATACATTAGGTTTAACACCAATATAAATAAAGAATGAGTTCATTACAGTACCTTGAAGTGGTGATTTATTTTCTTATACTAACGGAGCTCACGAGTTTTCTGTTAAGTTTTGTGTTGTGAAGTTTTCAAGTTTTGGGTAAAGATTCGATGGACTAGGGAATAAGGAGTGGCAAGAGCCTAAGATTGGGGATGCCCAAGGCACCCAAAGGTAATATTCAAGTACAACCAAAAGCCTAAGCTTGGGGATGCCCCGGAAGGCATCCCCTCTTTCGTCTACTTCCATCGGTAACTTTACTTGGAGCTATATTTTTATTCATCACATGATATGTGTTTTGGTTGGAGCGTCAATTTATTTTGTTAGGATTTGCTTGATGTTATTTATAATAATGTTTTGCATCTTTTATTTCAATAAAAGTGGCATTGATAGCCTTTACTATGCCTATGTTACAAGTATACATGTTGCTGTTTGAAAACAGAAAGTTTACCGCTGTTGCAATAATTCCCTAGAAAAGTCAGAATGTGATAAAATATTGAAACCTTTTTCATATTAAGCTCTGATAAATTTACTACAGTGGGAATTTTCTTTCAAAATTGTTGGAGCTAGGGAAGTATGGATTTTGCAGCATTCTTTACAGACTATCCTGTTTAGGCAGATTGCTGTTATGCTTGCATTGTTTGCATATGTTTGCTTTTTAATGATTCTATTTGAGGATAGGGATATTAAATATGCAGAGGCATTTAGTATGCAATGTTGAATAATAATTTTAGTGATTTTCTACAGTAGAGTATGATAAGGTTTTTGCAATGGTTTATACTAACTTATCTCACGAGTCCTTGTTGAGTTTTGTGTGGATGAAGCTTTTGAGATTTAGGGAGACCGTGATATGAGAGGAATTAAGGAGACACAAAAGCTCAAGCTTGGGGATGCCCAAGGCATCCCAAGATAATATTTCAAGAAGTCTCAAGCATCTAAGCTTGGGGATGCCCCGGTTGGCATCCCACCTTTCTTCTTCAACAATTATCGGTTAGTATCGGTTGATCCTAAGTTTTTGCTTCTTCACCTGATGTTTGCTATTCTTAGATGTCATTTTATTTTTCTTTGCTTGCTGTTTGAATAAAGTACCAAGATCTGAAATTATTAAATGAGAGAGTCTTCACATAGTTGCATAATTATTTTACTACTCATTGATCTTCACTTATATCTTTCGGAGTAGTTTGTCGTTTGCTCTAGTGCTTCACTTATATCTTTTAGAGCATGGTCGTAGTTTTATTTTGAAGAGATAGATGACCTCCCATGCTTCACTTAGATTATTTTGAGAGTCTTAAATAGCATGGTAATTTGCTTAAAATCCTAATATGCTAGGTATACAAGATTAATAATAAAATTCTCTTATGAGTGTGTTGAATACTAAGAGAAGTTTGATACTTGATGATTGTTTTGAGATATGAGGATGGTAATATTAGAGTCATGCTAGTTGAGTAGTTGTGAATTTGAGAAATACTTGTGTTGAAGTTTGTGATTCCCGTAGCATGCACGTATGGTGAACCGTTATGTGATGAAGTCGGAGCATGATTTATTTATTGATTGTCTTCCTTATGAGTGGCGGTCGGGGACGAGCGATGGTCTTTTCCTACCAATCTATCCTCCTAGGAGCATGCGTGTAATACTTTGCTTTGATAACTTATAGATTTTTGCAATAAGTATGTGAGTTCTTTATGACTAATGTTGAGTCCATGGATTATACGCACTCTCACCCTTCCACCATTGCTAGCCTCTCTAGTACCGTGCAACTTTCGCCGGTACCATAAACCCACCATATACCTTCCTAAAAACAGCCACCATACCTACCTATTATGGCATTTCCATAGCCATTCCGAGATATATTGCCATGCAACTTTCCACCATTCCGGTTATTATGACACACTCCATCATTGTCATATTGCTTAGCATGATCATGTAGTTGACATTGTATTTGTGGCAAAGCCACCGTTCATAATTCTTTCATACTTGTCACTCTTGATTCATTGCATATCCAGGTACACAGCCGGAGGCATTCATATAGAGTCATCTTTGTTCTAGTATCGAGTTGTATCATCGAGTTGTAAATAAATAGAAGTGTGATGATCATCATTCAATAGAGCATTGTCCCAAAAAAGGAGAAAGGCCAAAAAAAGAGAAAGGCCAAATAAAAGAAGGGGAAGGGACAATGCTACTATCCTTTTACCACACTTGTGCTTCAAAGTAGCACCATGATCTTCATGATAGAGAGTCTCCTATGTTGTCACTTTCATATACTAGTGGGAATCTTTCATTATAGAACTTGGCTTGTATATTCCAATGATGGGCTTCCTCAAAATGTCCTAGGTCTTTGTGAGAAAGCGAGTTGGATGCACACCCACTAGTTTCTTTTGTTGAGCTTTCATATACTTATAGCTCTAGTGCATCCGTTGCATGGCAATCCCTACTCACTCATATTGATATCTATTGATGGGCATCTCCATAGCCCGTTGATACGCCTAGTCGATGTGAGACTATCTTCTCCCTTTTTTCCTCTCCACAACCACCATCCTATTCCACCTATAGTGCTATGTCCATGGCTCATGCTCATGTATTGCGTGAAGATTGAAAAAGTTTGTTAACATTAAAAGTATGAAACAATTGCTTGGCTTGTCATCGGGGTTGTGCATGATTTGAATATTTTGTGTGGTGAAGATAGAGCATAGCCAGACTATATGATTTTGTAGGGATAACTTTCTTTAGCCGTGTTATTTTGAGAAAACATAATTGCTTTGTTAGTATGCTTGAAGTATTATTATTTTCTATGTCAATATGAACTTTTGTCTTGAATCTTATGGATCTGAATATTCATATCACAAGTAAGAAGAATTACATTGAAATTATGCCAACTAGCATTCCACATCAAAAATTATCTTTTTTATCATTTACCTACTCGAGGACGAGCAGGAATTAAGCTTTGGGGATGCTTGATACGTCTCCAACGTGTCTATAATTTTTGATTGCTCCATGCTATATTATCTACTGTTTTGGGCAATATTGGGCTTTATTATCCACTTTTATATTACTTTTGGGACTAACCTACAGATTTGCTATTTTATGCCTATTTCAGTGTTTCAAAGAAAAGGAATATCAAACGGAGTCGAAACGGAACGAAATCAACTGGAGAAGTTATTTTTGGAACGAAAGCCACCAGATAGACTTGGACTCCACGTCAGGAGATACGGGAGGTGCTCACGAGGGTGGGGGGCGCGCCCCCCTACCTCGTGGGGCCCCCGTGGCTCCTCCGACGTACTTCCTGCACCCATATATATCGTCGTACCCTAAAACTTCCAGAACGAACAATAGATCGGGAGTTCCGCCGCCAGAAGCCTCCGTAGCCACCGAAAACCAATCTAGACCCGTTCCGGCACCTTGCTGGAGTGGGAAATCCCTCTCCGGTGGCCATCTTCATCATCCCGGTGCTCTCCATGACGAGGAGGGAGTAGTTCTCCCTCGGGGCTGAGGGCATGTACCAGTAGCTATGTGTTTGATCTCTCTCTCTCGTGTTCTTGAGGTGATACGATCATGATGTATCGCGAGCTTTGCTATTATAGTTGGATCTTATGTTTCTCCTCCCCCTCTACTCTCTTGTAATGAATTGAGTTTCCCCTTTGGAGTAATCTTATCAGATTGAGTCTTTAAAGATTTGAGAACACTTGATGTATGTCTTGCCGTGGATATCTGTGGTGACAATGGGATATCACGTGATTCACTTGCCGTGGATATCTGTGGTGACAATGGGATATCACGTGATCCGCTCATGAACCTATGCATAGGGGTTGGCACACGTTTTCGTTGTGATTCTCCGGTAGGAACTTTGGGGCACTCTTTGAGATCCTTTGTGTTGGTTGAATAGATGAATCTGAGATTGTGTGACGCATATCGTATAATCATACCCATGGATAGTTGAGGTGACATTGGAGTATCTAGGTGACATTAGGGTTTTGGTTGATTTGTGTCTTAAGGTGTTATTCTAGTACGAACTCTAGGGCTGTTTGTGACACTTATAGGAATAGCCCAACGGATTGATTGGAAAGAATAACTTTGAGGTGGTTTCGTACCCTACCATAATCTCTTCGTTCGTTCTCCGCTATTAGTGACTTTGGAGTGACTCTTTGTTGCATGTTGAGGGATAGTTTTATGATCCAATTATGTTAGTATTGTTGAGGGAACTTACACTAGTGTAAGTATGAACCCTAGGCCTTATTTCCACGCATTGCAATACCGTTTACGCTCACTTTTATCATTAGTTAGCTTGCTGTTTTTATAATTTCAGATTACAAAAACCTTTATCTACTATCCATATACCACTTTTATCACCATCTCTTCGCCGAACTAGTGCACCTATACAATTTACCATTGTATTGGGTGTGTTGGGGACACAAGAGACTCTTTGTTATTTGGTTGCAGGGTTGCTTGAGAGAGACCATCTTCATCCTACGCCTCCTACGGATTGATAAACCTTGGGTCATCCACTTGAGGGAAAATTGCTACTGTCCTACAAACCTCTGCACTTGGAGGCCCAACAACGTCTACAAGAAGAAGGTTGTGCAGTAGACATCACTAAGCAATCATGTCTTCTCAAAATAACATGGCCAAAGAAAGTTATCCCTACAAAATCATATAGTCTAGATATGCTCTATCTTCACCACATAAAATATTTAAATCATGCACAACCCCGATGACAAGCCAAGCAATTGTTTCATACTTTTAATGTTCTCAAACTTTTTCAATCTTCACGCAATACATGAGCGTGAGCCATGGACATAGCACTATAGGTGGAATAGAATGGTG
Source organism: Triticum aestivum (assembly GCF_018294505.1). NCBI lineage: Eukaryota > Viridiplantae > Streptophyta > Magnoliopsida > Poales > Poaceae > Triticum > Triticum aestivum. Next base: position 562,378,072 of record NC_057806.1, read on the forward strand.
GTTGTGGAGAAGACAAAAAGGGAGAAGATAGTCTCGCATCAACTAGGCGTATCAACGGGCTATGGAGATGCCCATAAATAGATATCAATGTGAGTGAGTAGGGATTGCCATGCAACGGATGCACTAGAGCTATAAGTGTATGAAAGCTCAACAAAAGAAACTAGTGGGTGTGCATCCAACTCGCTTGCTCACGAAGACCTAGGGCATTTTGAGGAAGCCCATCATTGGAATATACAAGCCAAGTTCTATAATGAAAGATTCCCACTAGTATATGAAAGTGACAACATAGGAGACTCTCTATCATGAAGATCATGGTGCTACTTTGAAGCACAAGTGTGGTAAAAGGATAGTAGCATTGCCCCTTCTCTCTTTTTCTCTCATTTTTTTAACTTTTATTTGGGCCTTCTCTTTTTTATGGCCTCTTTTCTCTTTTTTTATTTGGGCTTCTTTGGCCTCTTTTATTTTTTTATTTTCGTCCGGAGTCTCATCCCGACTTGTGGGGGAATCATTGTCTCCATCATCCTTTCCTCACTAGGACAATGCTCTAATAATGATGATCATCACACTTCTATTTTTCTTACAACTCAACAATTACAACTCGATACTTAGAACAAAATATGACTCTATATGAATGCCTCCGGCGGTGTACCGGGATGTGCAATGATGCATGAGTGACATGTATGAAAGAATTATGAACGGTGGCTTTGCCACAAATACGATGTCAACTACATGATCATGCAAAGCAATATGACAATGATGAAGCGTGTCATAATAAACGAACGGTGGAAAGTTGCATGGCAATATATCTCGGAATGGCTATGAAAATGCCATAATAGGTAGGTATGGTGGCTGTTTTGAGGAAGGTATATGGTGGGTTTATGGTAGCGGCGAAAGTTGCGCGGTACTAGAGAGGCTAGCAAATGTGGAAGGGTGAGAGTGCGTATAATCCATGGACTCAACATTAGTCATAAAGAACTCACATACTTATTGCAAAAATCTATTAGTTATCAAAACAAAGTACTACGCGCATGCACCTAGGGGGAAAAGACCATCGCTCATCCCCGACCGCCACTCATAAGGAGGACAATCAATAAATAAATCATGCTCCGACTTCATCTCATAACGGTTCACCATACGTGCATGCTACGGGAATCACAAACTTCAACACAAGTATTTCTCAAATTCACAACTACTCAACTAGCATGACTTTAATATCACCATCTCCATATCTCAAAACAATCATCAAGCATCAAACTTCTCTTAGTATTCAATACTCTATATGAAAGTTTTTACTATTTTTGGATGCCTAGCATATTAGGATTATTTAAGAAAATTACCATGCTATTTAAAACTCTCAAAATGATATAAGTGAAGCATGAGAGTTCATATATTTCTATAATACCACCACCGTGCTCTAAAAAGATATAAGTGAAGCACTAGAGCAAACGACAAACTACTCCGAGAGATTTAAGTGAAGATCAATGAGTAGTCGAATAATTATGCAACTATGTGAAGACTCTCTAACATTTAATAATTTAAAACCTTGGTATTCCATTAAAACAGCAAGCAAATAAAAATAAAATGACATTCTAAGAATAGCAAACATCATGTGAAGAAGCAAAAACTTAGGATCAACCGAAACTAACCGATAGTTGTTGAAGAAGAAAGGTGGGATGCCAACCGGGGCATCCCCAAGCTTAGACGCTTGAGACTTCTTGAGATATTATCTTGGGGTGCCTTGGGCATTCCCAAGCTTGAGCTTTTGTGTCTCCTTAATTCCTCACATATCACGGTCTCCCTAAATCTCAAAAGCTTCATCCACACAAAACTCAACAAGGACTCGTGAGATAAGTTAGTATAAACCATTGCAAAAACCTTATCATACTCTACTGTAGGAAATCACTAAAATTATTATTCAACATTGCATACTAAATGCCTATGCATATTTAATAGTCCTATCCTCAAATAGAATCATTAAAGAAACAAACATATGCAAACAATGCAAACATAACAACAATCTGCCTAAACAGGATAGTCTGTAAAGAATGCTGCAACATCCATACTTCCCTAGCTCCAAAAATTATGAAATAAAATTAACACTGTAGTACATTTATCAGAGCTTAATATGCAAAAGGTTTCAACATTTTATCACATTCTGACTTTTCTAGGGAATTATTGCAACAGCGGTAAACTTTCTGTTTTCAAACAGCAACATGAAGACTTGTAACATAGACATAGTAAAGACTATTAATGCCACTTCTATTGAAATAAAAGATTCAAAACATTGTTCTAAATAACATCAAGCAAATCCTAACAAAATAAATTGACGCTCCAAGCAAAACACATATCATGTGGTAAATAAAAATATAGCTCCAAGTAAAGTTACCGATGAACGAAGACGAAAGAGGGGATGCCTTCCGGGGCATCCCCAAGCTTAGGCTCTTGGTTGTCCTTGAATATTACCTTGGGGTGCCTTTGGCATCCCCAAGCTTAGGCTCTTTCCACTCCTTATTCCATAGTCCATAGAATCTTTACCCAAAACGTGAAAACTTCACAACACAAAACTTAACAGAAAACTCGTAAGCTCCGTTAGTATAAGAAAATAAATCACCACTTCAATGTACTGTAATTAACTCATTATTTATTTATATTGGTGTTAAACCTACTTTATTCCAACTTCTCTATGGTTTATAAACTATTTTACTAGCCATCGGTTCATCAAAATAAGTAAACAACACATGAAAAACAGAATCTGTCAAAAACAGAACAGTCTGTAGTAATCTGGATCAAACGTATACTTCTGGAACTCATAAAATTCACAAATAAATTTCTGTACCTGAGTAATTTATCTATTAATCATCTTCAAAAAGAATTAACTAAATAGCACTCTCCAAATAAAAATGGTAGCAATTCTCGTGAGCGCTAAAGTTTCTGTTTTTTACAGCATGATCAACAAGACTCTCCCCAAGTCTTCCCAAAGGTTCTACTTGGCACAAACACTAATTAAAAGCATAAAACCACATATAAACAGAGGCTAGATGAATTATTTATTACTAAACAGGAACAAAAAGCAAGGAACAAAAATAAAGTTGGGTTGCCTCCCAACAAGCGCTATCGTTTAACGCCCCTAGCTAGGCATGATGATTTCAAGGATGCTCACATAAAGGATAAGAATTGAAACATAAAGAGAGCATCATGAAGAATATGACTAGCACATTTAAGTCTAACCCACTTCCTATGCATAGGGATTTTGTGAGCAAACAACTTATGGGAACAATAATCAACTAGCATAGGAGGGCAAAACAAGCATAACTTCAAAACTTTGAGCACATAGAGAGGAAACTTGATATTATTGCAATTCCTACAAGCGTATATTCCTCCCTCATAATAATTTTCAGTAGCATCATGAATGAATTCAATAATATAACCAGCACCTAAAGCATTCTTTTCATGATCTACAAGCATAGAAAATTTTCTACTCTCCACATATGCAAATTTCTTCTCATGAATAATAGTGGGAGAAAACTTAACAAAATAACCATCATGTGATTGGAAATTAAGATCAAGATGACAAGTTTCATGGTTATCATTCTTCTTTAAAGCATACGTGACATCACAGTAATCATCATAGATAGGAGGCATGCTTTCATCATAGTAAATTTTCTCATCAAAGCTTGGGGGACAAAAAATATCATCTTCATCAAACATATCTTCCCCAAGCTTGTGGCTTTGCATATCATTAGCATCATGATATTCAAGGAATTCATACTAACAACATTGCAATCATGCTCATCATTCAAATATTTAGTGCCAAACATTCTAATGCATTCTTCTTCTAGCACTTGAGCACAATTATCGGAATCCTTATTCTCACGAAAGACATTAAAAAGATGAAGCATATGAGGTAAACTTAATTCCTTTTTTTTGTAATTTTCTTTTATAAACTAAACTAGTGATAAAACAAGAAACTAAAAGACTCAATTGCAAGATCTAAAGATATACCTTCAAGCACTCACCTCCCCGGCAACGGCGCCAGAAAAGAGCTTGATGTCTACTACACAACCTTCTTCTTGTAGACATTGTTGGGCCTCCAAGTGTAGATGTTTGTAGGACAGTAGCAAATTTCCCTCAAGTGGATGACCTAAGGTTTATCAATCCGTAGGAGGCGTAGGATGAAGATGGTCTCTCTCAAGCAACCCTGCAACCAAATAACAAAAAGTCTCTTGTGTCCCCAACACACCCAATACAACGGTAAATTGTATAGGTGCACTAGTTCGGCGAAGAGATGGTGAAACAAGTGGTATATGGATAGTAGATAAAGGTATTTGTAATCTGAAATTATAAAAACAGCAAGCTAACTAATGATAAAAGTGAGCGTAAACGGTATTGCAATGCGTGGAAATAAGGCCTAGGGTTCATACTTACACTAGTGTAAGTTCCCTCAACAATACTAACATAATTGGATCATAAAACTATCCCTCAACATGCAACAAAGAGTCACTCCAAAGTCACTAATAGCGGAGAACGAACGAAGAGATTATGGTAGGGTACGAAACCACCTCAAAGTTATTCTTTCCAATCAATCCGTTGGGCTATTCCTATAAGTGTCACAAACAGCCCTAGAGTTCGTACTAGAATAACACCTTAAGACACAAATCAACCAAAACCCTAATGTCACCTAGATACTCCAATGTCACCTCAACTATCCGTGGGTATGATTATACGATATGCGTCACACAATCTCAGATTCATCTATTCAACCAACACATAGAACCTCAAAGAGTGCCCCAAAGTTCCTACCGGAGAATCACGACGAAAACATGTGCCAACCCCTATGCATAGGTTCATGGGCGGAACCCGCAAGTTGATCACCAAAACATACATCAAGTGAATCACGTGATATCCCATTGTCACCACAGATATCCACGGCAAGACATACATCAAGTGTTCTCAAATCTTTAAAGACTCAATCCGATAATATAACTTCAAAGGGGAAACTCGATTCATTACAAGAGAGTAGAGGGGGAGGAGAAACATAAGATCCAACTATAATAGCAAAGCTCGCGATACATCAAGATCGTACCACCTCAAGAACACGAGAGAGAGAGATCAAACACATAGCTAGTGGTACATACCCTCAGCCCCGAGGGAGAACTACTCCCTCCTCGTCATGGAGAGCACCGGGATGATGAAGATGGCCACCGGAGAAGGATTGCCCCCTCCGGCAGGGTGCCGGAACGGGTCTAGATTGGCTTTCGGTGGCTACGGAGGCTTCTGGCGGCAGAACTCCCGATCTAATCTCCGTTCTGGAAGTTTTAAGATACGTAGGTATATATGGGTGAAAGGAGTACGTTGGTGGACCGAAGGGGGGCCACGAGGCAGGGGGCGCGCCCCCTACCCTCGTGAGCACCTCCTTCATCTTCTGACGTAGGGTCCAAGTTTATCCGGGAGGTTTCCTTCCAAAAATAACTTCTCCAGTTGATTTCGTTTCGTTTCGACTCCGTTTGATATTCCTTTTCTTCGAAACACTGAAATAGGCATAAAAGAGCTAATCTGGGCTGGGCCTCCGGTTAATAGGTTAGTCCAAAAAGTAATATAAAAGTGGATAATAAAGCCCAATATTACCCAAAACAGTAGATAATATAGCATGGAGCAATCAAAAATTATAGATACGTTGGAGACGTATCAACGTATAATGCAAGGGACGGCCCAACAAAACCACAGCCCAACGGTCGAACAACGACAACACCCAACGCGGCCCCACTTGTCAGGTCGAACGGACGACACAGTCCAGCATGGCCCCACTAGTCAGAGTTAATGGTCAAGCCTTTGACCCGACGGCAACGTCCGTTATGCCCAGTTACGAGGGTTTCTAGCAAGGGAGTGGGGAAAAAATGAGCAAAAGTTAAGAGCGCGGGGATGAATGAGTAGAGCGAAGGAACCAGGGGCACAGATATAAAAATCCCCTTTTGAAATCCATGAATATTTTTTACTCATGATCATTTTTAATGGGATAATTGTTTTTATTCCCTTAATTGTGTCCATCTCGTCAGGATTGCCCCTAATTTCTGAAAACACGTGGTCTTGTCGAACCCATTTTGGCGTCTTATGCTTCTGCCCTTTGACCGTTTGACCATCACTTTGAAAACTTCATAACTAATTCATACTAAATCAGAAAAATGCAAACAAGATACCAAAATGTTTGGAAAAACATCACCTGTATGTCAATGTCACTTGCATTCATGACAAAAGTGTTGGTAAGTGCCCATCCGAGTTTTAACTCTTATGATACCACCATGAACAGTAAAGGGCAACCCGGTGCATGTAGCTCCCGCTTGCACAGGGTCCAGGGAAGGGTCCGACCACCTTCGGTCTATTGTACGCAACCTTTCCCTACATTTCTGTAAGAGACTGTTTCAATCTAAAAAATCAAAAAAATTAGAAAAAAATTGGTGGCAAAGAACGACAAATGTTTTAAGTACTTGCCAAGTTTCAAACATTTGTCATTCTTTGCCACCAACCTTTTTTTTGAATTTTTTGAATTTTCTTAGATTTCACTGTTCATGGTGGTATCATAGGAGCTAAAACTTGGATGGGCACTTACCAACACTTTTGTCATGAATGCAAGTGACATTGACATACAGGTGATGTTTTTCCGAACATTTTGGTATCTCATTTTCATTTTTCTGATTTAGTATGAATTAGTTATGAAGTTTTCAAAGTGACTGTCAAACGGTCAAAGGGAAAAAGCACAAGACGCCAAAGTGGGTTGGGCAAGACCGCGTGTTTTCAGAAACTAGGGGCAATCCTGACGAGGGGGGCACAAAACCAATTATCCCTTTTTTTAAATCATGAACATTTTTTAAAATCTCCAAATTGATTGAAAGAAGAAGAAAAGGAAAATATGAAAGAGAAAAACAAAAAAGGTGCCCTGGCCCGCACATGGGCCGGCCCCAATGGGCAGGGGGTGCTTGGGCGTCTTCTCAGCGGGCACAATGCAGATAGGAGGTCTCGGTGAGTTGTTGTTAAAACTAGAAGAACGCCCGTGCGTTGCAACGGGGCCACATTAACTTTAAGAGTTCAATATCAGTTATGTTAATATTACATTTAATATTCTCATACATATCAAGTGACATTGGCGACATTTTTACCATCAAATTCTCACACACACACACTCTCCCTCCCTCTTCCTCACTCTCTCCCCCCTCTCCCTCTCTCTCTCTGTCTCTATATAACACACACATATCCATCTTATTGGGTACGGGATCATAATCCATCTATTTCACACGCACACGCGCTAGTGTATAACAATATGGATTATGTGTATTACATTTGCC